>NC_142649.1:96891212-97194242 GCF_055504915.1 Nelumbo nucifera
AATATTTTTTATTTGATATTTAAAAAATTAAGAATTATAATAATTAGTTATTATTATATATAAAAATAAAAATAGTATATCTATAGTAATAATAATAATAATAATAATACTATTATTATTATTATTATTATTATTATTATTATTATTATTATTATTATTATGTAGCTATTCGAGCTCGACTAGCAAGGCTTACGAGACGAGCTTTATTAAGCTCGATTAATAAATGAACCTGTAAATTAGGCTCAGTTGAAACCGAACTAAGCTCGAATAACTCATAAAAAGCTCGGCTCATAACCGCCCCTAATTCTACACCTATATCAAAAGTTGATCTTAATTTTTTCAAAGGTAGGATGGAGGTATTTTAAGGGACAAGTGTTTATTCAACATGCTCACAGTGTGTGACTACCTTATCCCGAAGGTCAAAACAAACCTGTTTTCAAAAAGCCAAACTTATCTCCGACAAGATGGTTCCATCAATTAAGCTGTGTTTGGTTTGAAAGAAAAGGTAGGGAATTGAAGGGAAAGGTTCCCTACCTTTCCTCTCAAACCAAAAACAGCATTAGCTGGCTGCATTTGGTGGGGGCTTCTTGTCTCTAAACAGTTTTTTTAGAAGTGCTTTTTTGATAAGCACGTTTGAAAAGCGCTTAAAACCTGTATGTTAAGGTGCTTTTTATAATAAAAAAGCGCCTATTTGACAACATTGCTTGATTCAAAACAGGCTTTTGTCAATATAAAGACAATATTATCCTTCATGGTGTATAAACATAAAAAAATTGTACAAGTGCCATTTTATGCCCATTAAATGGCATTTTCTTTATTGCCAATAAATTGCCAAGTCCACAGATGTTCTCACACCTGCTCCACGCGGTCTAATTGACCCTAAACCACATTTACTGGATACAATTTAAGTCTTTTTTTATAAATTATGTCACTAAAGACAATACAAAGCTAGGCTTAACATAAAAAATAGGAGTATAACTTTATAATGCATTGGTCATACTAACATGTATGCAAAGGATTTCATTAATTATACTATTCTCTATAAATATAACCTAACCTCGTTTTCTAAATAAAAACAATCATACTAACAAAATCCACCAATAGAGATCAAGTTTATACCTATCATAGGAATGGTAACGGGGTGGGGATCATATTTTTCATTTTTGCCTTCGATTTTGAAATTAACCCCATCCCCGTATCCAATTTTCACTAGGGATAAAATTTGTCCTCCATCCCCTATTTCTAACGGAGATGGGTTCCCTATGGGCACTTGAATCCTCGAATTTTTTTACAAAATAGTAATTTTTTTGAAAAATAAATTTACTTATTATAAATAATGTTTTAAATATGTTTTGATATATATATATAATCGAGATCGGGGCAGGGTAGGGACCTCAATCCCCATCCACGACCCCAACCCGATGGGGTCAGGGAAGTCAGGTCCCCATCGGATGGGAAAAATTGCCATCCCTAGCCCAACACAAGATGGGCATTGGGGGTCATCAGAAACAACACAATGTTATTGAATAGTTTATTAATTATTCTCAACCACTGTTAGACAGTGTATGGCCTTAGCTTCAATCGAAATGATGTACCTTATGACATTTAATGTAAATGAATAAAGTACATATTTGATTCTTGTTATTATGGTGTATTTCTATGTAATACCCTTAAGGTGGACACATATGAGACTCATGTTAGTTTAGAATGTTCATAGCCGTTGGATAGATCTAGGGAGATTTATCCTGATAAGGCTAACACTAATGTGTCGCCAAGTTGGTTGGGGTAGCCTGTCTCAGCCGCCAGGGTGAGACCCGAGGTACAAGCAGTGTAGGTTTACTTAAAACCCTAAACCAGACCAGAATTCCAATATTGCCCTGAACCTTGGGATTAGTGGGCAAAACTGGAATGTTACACCTAACCCGTAGACTCGATTATGATACTGCACTACGTGTTGGATTGGGCTGCATTTGATATGCCAATCAGTGAGATCCTTAGATGGGGTCAAAACCTAGGTATGTTGGGACAGTCCGAAATTCATCTGAGTGGTGATCATAGTGACAGGATCAGCCCCTTTGTTGGACAAAGGTAATGATCGGGGATGCACTCTCTCTGATCAAAACCAAAGCTGCCAGCAACCGATTTCAATTGTTGAAATTTATTTTTGCAAAATATATTTATATAAAGATATACATATATATTACGGTTTCAAAATGTATGCAAAAGACTTTAATTCCCGAGATCCATGTGAGTAGAGAGTGCAGCACTGTTCCTTGCAGCCGAGGGAGAGGTCCTCTCTTGTCGGGCAGTGTTTGATCATTATGGGCTGAGAGGTTAAGTGTAAGACCATTGAGGGTAATACCTGATGGGCTAATCTTGCATCTACCCACAATCCCTGGGTTTTTATAAGATGGCCTAGCCCAGAGACCACTTTGTGTAAGTGTTGGGCCCGTTAAGAGCCCATGGTGATGGGCTCAGAGGTTCATTGCCCATAACAGTGAATTCGGCCAAGCCTTGTAACAGAGGCTAGGCTGAACCCATGTGGCTGATGTGTAGATCAAGGTTTAGGTCCCACGCCATACAAGGAAACCCAACTGGGCAGCAATTTGGAAGGTTAGTGAGCACATGGACTTAATGGGCCTAAAGCCCAATTCGAACTGGTCTAATTTGATTAGTTAAAGAAGGGGGAGGATCTGGGATTTGGATCAGTAGATAGGATAAGGAGTTATCCCTATCCACTCAGAGATTCAAGATCCAAATATAGATTTGGATTTGGAAAATCCTAATAAGATTAGGAGGGCTGATCTAATCTGTAGATAAGATAAGGGTTTATCCCTATCTCTTAAAGAGAAGTCCTGATCCAAATACAGATTTGGATTAGGAAACTCCTAATGAGATTAGGAGCTCTCTTTAAGGCTATAAAAGGAGGAGGAGGGCGAACCTCCATTCATCTCATTAGATCAGATCTTAGATTACAGAAAGAGAGAAAACAACTACAGTAAGATTGCGCCATCTTCTACTCTTACGCCCTCCTCTTGCTGCCACCATTGCTTGTTCGATCTCCACTGTAGGAGTGATCAAGAAAAGTTCTTGATATTAGTTTTTGGAGAAAAACTTATTTGAAGTCGTGCTCACATACCCTCCATGGAATTCTTGCTGAAGGATTCGGTTCTTGTGAAGAACCTACTGATTCTGCTCCACCCTACGCTGTGTCATCTTCAGTGGGAGTAGTCTTTGGTGTTTTCCTTGGGTGTGAACACACCTTCATTGGGAGATATTGTTTCTTCGTATTAGGTACCTCCCTCTCCTACATTTTGGTTTCAGATCTGGTTCGGTTCTTGGTTCAAGATTGATCATTGAAAATACAGATTTTTTAAAACAGGGAATGTGATTCCCATATGGGAGAGAGAGAAATTTTTGAAATTTTGCCCTACCTACCTGTAGGGTTTGGCTATCCATATGATGGATCTCTCATCTCTTCAACCACTTGGTTCCCCAAGAATTTTTGAAGGTTATAATTTGCTTCCTCATTATTAAGATGAATAAGGGCAAAAACTTGCACCACTATACTGATAACAAGGCTCTAAATATCCACATGGGCTGATACGCGCGCCCTATTGGTGTATCGGCCTATGTCGGTGGTCTTTTTTTATGTTTTACTTATTTTTTTTTGAAATCAGTTCAGAATGGCCAATTTAAGGCCTGGCTACCCTCTGAACCAGTGGCTGACCCAAGACACTCCTTGTAAGGGCGTATCGGAAAGCCACCGGCATGATATGTATTAACCGATATGGGTTGACACGTATCAATACTTTAAACCTTGATTATAAATACCTAGATAACGTCCATTATAAATACCCATATAGCACCCATTGCTCACTTACAGGAACATGATGAAGGAAAAAATAACAGATAACAAATAATCATCACATCACAACGATTAAAAAATAAAAATATAACAATACACATAATGTTTGCAAATGGTTTTAATTCCCGGGATCCATGTGAGTAGAGAGTGCAACACTGTTCCTTTCAGCCGAGGAGTAGGTCCTCTTTTGTCGGACAGTGTTTGATCATTATGGGCTGAGAGGTTAAGTGTAAAACCATTAAAGATAATACCTGATGGGCTAATCTTGCATCTGCCCACAGTCCTTGGGTTTTTATAAGGTGGCTTGGCCCAGGGACCACTTAGTGTAAGTGTTGGGCCCGTTAAGAGCCCATGGTGATGGGCTCAGGGGTTCACTGCCCATAACAGTGAATCCGACCAGGTCTTGTAACAGAGATTAGGCTGAACCCATGTGGCTGATGTGTAGATCAATGTTTGGGTCCCACGCCATACAAGGAAACCCAACTAGGTAGCAGTCTGGAAGGTTAGTGAGCACATGGACTTAATGGGCCTAAAGCCCAATTCGAACTGGTCTAATTTGATTAGTTAAAGAAGATGGAGGATCTGGGATTTGGATCAGCAGATAGGATAGGGAGTTATCCCTATCCACTCAGAGAGTCCAGATCCAAATATAGATTTGGATTTGGAAACTTCTAATAAGATTAGGAGGGCTGATCTAATCTGTAGATAAGATAAGGGTTTATCCTTATCTCTTAAAGAGAAGTCCTGATCCAAATACAGATTTGGATTAGGAAACTCCTAATGTGATTTGGAGCTCTCTTTAAGGCTATAAAAGGAGGAGGGCGAACCTCTATTCATCTCATTAGATCAGATCTTAGATCACAGAAAGAGAGAAGACAACTACAGTAAGACTACGCCATCTTCTGCTCTTGCGCCCTCCTCTTGCTGCCGCCATTGCCAGTTCGATCTCCATTGTAGGAGCAATCAAGAAGAGTTCTTGATATTAGTTTTTGGAGAAAAAATGATTTGAAGTCATGCTCGAATTCTTGCTGAAGGATTCGGTTCTTGTGAAGAACCTACTGATTCTGCTCCACCCTACGCTATGTCATCTTCAGTGGGAGCAGTGTTTGGTGTTTTCCTTGGGTGTGAACACCTTCATTGGGAGATATTGTTTCTTCGTATCAGGTACCTCCCTCTCCTACCTTTTGGTTTCAGATTTGGTTCGGTTCTTGGTTCAAGATTGATCCTTGTAAATGCAGATTTTTTAAAACAAGGAATGTGATTCCCATATGGGAGAGAAAGAAATTTTTGAAAATTTGCCCTACCTACCTATAGGGTTCGGCTATCCATATGATGGATCTCTCATCCCTACAGTGGTATCAGAGGCAAGTTCAAATCTTGAACCGAAATAGATCAAATCTGAACCTGAGCAAATGGGCTGAAGGCGTTCTACCCGATTTGAACAGATTATGGTTTTTTTGGGAAATTGTTTCCAGATCAAGGGCGAATGATCTGAAATTAATTCTTTATAAATATGAATTTTATTTATAATTTTCTTGATTTACGGGTTGTTCGTACAAAGGAGATCAAATTTTTTATTAGCACGGGATATTTGCGATTTTGCAGTTCTATTATTTTTGATCTGTAATTAATTTTTTTTTAATTTCTAGACTAAATGTATGGGAATTCGATCTGATGTAATATTAATAGAAAAACTAGGGTTTTCTATTTATTTTATTTCAAGATCGAAGCTGGATGCACAGGAGAAGGAGATTTCGTAGATGGAGAAATCGCTATCTGTGATTTGCAGTTTGTGAAACTGCAAACTGTGATCTAACATCTGTTTTGCAGGTTTGAGATGCGCGAACAACACTGTTACTGATTTCTGATTGTCTTTTATCAGTAATTATTTTCATATCGTTTTCTTGAATTAAAAAACAAACCCTAGACCCATTCGAACCAGATTGGACCAAGCTGGTTGGACCGAATCTGTGGTTTGATGGGGCTGTTCTTAGCCCTAATTTCCCACTTTTGGGTCAAGGGATTGATGTTTAATTGTGAGACTTAATTCGGCCCACACCTGTAAGGCCCAGTTTTAAGGAGTTAAAACTACTAAAGCCCTCCATCTGTAGAAAAGCTATATGGGCCGAACTGCTTAATGCTAATCAACCCATATACCTAGATAATATTAATCAGTAATATTATGGATTATTTTGGGCTTTAATAATGGGCTTTAATAATGGGCTTTACAGATATTAATTGATTGGATCAATTCTATCCTTGCATGTGATGTATGGATGTTTGATGTGCAACGTACATGGGCCATAAATACTTGGCCTATGCAGATTCGATAGTGGATCTTGCGCACACCATGGCTGAATGCACATCATTGCCATGGTGTCCCTAAAGATCATTGAATGATCTCCCTTCATGGTGGGACCCACACCTCCCTAAAGAGGATCCGTGCAGAACCCTAGCCGTTTAGGGCCCACCTAAATCTAGCTTTATGAAAGTCAGTGGGAGCCACTTTGGTTTGACCTAAATTAAACTAGGGCGTAACTTTTGTCCCCTCCTGAAATATGAGTGCATGTGATAGGGAGATTCATATGATGAACTCTCTAAAGGCCTTCCGTCATTAGCATGAAGATGGGTCCTTCAGTAATGAGGAAACGCACTATAAAATTGGGTTATCCATTTGTTGCTGGACTTGTTGGAATGTTTCATAAGATGATAGGGGCGTCATAGACCGATGTGGGAGGGGCCTATCCTAAAATGGAAGACTCTCTCACAGTACCTTGGCGTTCACGAATATGATGGGTGAGCACTCACTAGACAAAAATGTTTAACCTAAAATGGCAATGAACCTTGTTTGACAGAGGCCAAAGGGAAAGCTCATATGATGAGTGGATATGATCTTTCACAGAAAGGTGGTGGGGTTATGCAGCTGAAACAGTTGGCTCCATGCACCCTATGTGATTTCCCACATTTCTAGAAACATAATCGTAGTCTCCATCACTGAGATAGGAGGGAAATCTCAGAGATGAACAAATGGGAATGGAACATAGATTAAAAGTCATATCCATGTAGATAACATGAATCAAATTAGGTTGTGAACTGATGTTTGCTTTTTACCAGAAATGACAAATGAATAATTTGCAAAGCTGTTGGACGACAACAAACTTAAAAGACCAAACTATGCTGACTGGTACCGTAACCTTATGCTGGTCCTGACTTCTGAGAAGTTGAACAAGGTGGCTAAAACCCTGCCCCGGAGCGTCTGGGTGATAGGGCTTCTGAGACCCATAGGAGGAACTACCAAGAGTGGGAAGAGAAAAATTCCCTACCCCAGTGCTATATCATTGCCTCCCTGGACAATTCGATACAGAGGCAGTTCGATTAGATCAAGCTGGCCAAGGACATATTGGAATGTCTAAAGACAATGTATGAAGAGCATAATCGTTCTACTCGGCAAAAAGTCTTGAAACAGTTCATGACCGCACAAATGTCCAAGGGTCAGCAGGTTCATGACCATTGTCTTCAGATGATGGGGTACATCAATGAACTTGAGGCTCTTGGATCCGGACTGGACCATGTTACTCAGGTAGATGCCATCTTGAATTCTTTGCCTCCTTCCTTTAATCCGTTCATCATGAATTACAACATGAACAAGGTGAATGTTAGCATTCAGGAACTCAGCAATATGTCGTAGAGGGCCGAAGAACTGATTAAGAAGGATGAGCCTCTTGGTATGATTGTTGAAGCCGACAAGTCAGGCAAGAAAAAGAGGAAGGCAAAGAAGAAGCCCAAAAGAGAGCCACCAAGTTCAAGAAGCAGAAGAAGGACAGAGCATTGGATGCTTGTCACTTCTGCAAATAGACCGACCACTGGAAGAGGAACTGTCCTCAATACCTGAAATCCAAGAAAGGTAATTTTGAATCTTATGTCACAGAAACCAATTTGTTGGTAACTTCTGCTTCCTGGTGTATTGACTATGGGGCATCGACTCATGCGTGTAACTCACTACAGGGGTTCAGGATAAGTAGAAGACTGAGTGACGGAGAAGTAACTCTTTACTTGGGGACTTCTACAAGTGTTGCAGCTACGACCATAGGAACCGTAGAGTTAATTTTCAGAGAATGAATAATTGTACTGAAACATTGTCTTTATGTATAAAATTTGGGAAGAAATTTGATTTCTGTTTCAAAATCGTGTACGGATGGATATTCTATTCTTTTTGGTAATACGATTACTATTAAAATAAATAACAAATTCATTGCATACGGAGAACTTGAGAATGGTCTCTATGTTCTCCATCCTTCTCTTGAAACTAACATAGCTGAAACTACGTTAGTTGATAATCCCAAGAGAAGAATCCGTGATACAATTAATCCCATGTGCCTGTGGCATTACCGACTTGGCCATATTAATATAGATCGTATCACAAGGTTGGTCAAGGATGGTCATTTGGATTTTCTAACTATAGAAGATCTTCCCACTTGTGAACCTTGCCTTCAGGGTAAGATGACGAAACGACCATTTAATGGTAAGCCTGAAAGATGTACAGACACACTTGACCTTATACATACTGATGTATGTGGTCCACTGAGTGTTGGGACTCGTAACTAGCACGTGTATTTTATTACATTCACCGATGATTATTCTCGATATGGTTACATGTACCTAATGAGACACAAGTCTAAATCATTTGAAAAGTTCAAAGAGTTCAGACAAGAGGTCGAGAAACAGTTAGGGAGAGAAATTAAGACCCTTCGATCGGATCGAGGTGGCGAGTATCTTTCTAACGAATTTAGGGACTACTTGAAGGTCAACGGGATAGTATCACAGTTAGCTCCTCCTGCTACACCACAGCTAAACAGTGTTTCGGAGATGAGGAATAGGACCTTATTGGATATGGTCCGGTCACTTCTCGTGCACTCAGAGTTGCCCACATCCTTTTCGGGTTACGCATTAGAGACTGTGATATACGTGCTGAACTGGGTTCCAACCAAATCGGTTCTGAATACTCCATATGAACTTTGGACCGAAAAGAAACCAAATGTCATACACTTGAAGATTTGGAATTGTCTGGCACATGTTCAAAGAACGAGTGCAGACAAATTGGAATCCAAGACCAGCCGTTGCCTATTCGTAGGCTACCCCAAGGGCTCTGTGGGTTACCTATTCTATGACCCAGGTGAACAGAAGGTGTTCTATAGCCGAAATGCCCATTTCTTGGAGGAAGATTACATTATGAACAATCATTGTCAGGAAGTTGTTCTTGATGAGGAGAGTTCAGGGTCAGTGGGAGAAGTCCCACAAGTTCCAGGTAATGACCAACCTAGAAGATCAACCCGGGTTTCCAGGCCTCCGGTTCGTCTCGGCTATGACCAGGAAAGTTACCTGGTGAAAGCTACGACCAGCGAGGAGGATCCCATGACTTATACGGAAGCTATGTTGGACATAGATTCATTGAAGTGGGTAGATGCCATGAGAGCCGAGATGGACTCAATGGAGACCAATGGAGTTTGGACTCTAGTAGATCCACCCCCTGGGGTAAAAGCAATTTGTTGCAAATGTATCTATAAGAGGAAGAACGGCCCCGATGGTAAGGTTGAGACCTACAAGGCTCGTCTGATGGCGAAAGGGTATACTCAGAAAGAGGGCATTGATTATGAGGAAACCTTTTCGCCGGTGGCCATGCTTAAATCCATTAGGATCCTGCTAGCTGTAGCAGCATACCATGACTACGTGATTTGGCAAGTGGATGTCAAAACTGTGTTCATGAATGGAGATCTTACTAAAGATATCTATATGTAGCAACCGCAAGGTTTCATAGCTGCGGGTCAGGAACACATAGTATGTAAATTAAATAGATCCATATATGGACTTAAGCAAGCTTCTAGGATTTGGAACATCCGGTTTGACTCTACTATCAAAAGGTTTGACTTTGAGCAGAATTCGGATGAGCCCTGTGTTTACAGGAAATCCAGTGGAGATAAGGTTACGTTTCTAGTTCTGTATGTAGACGACATTCTACTCATTGGGAATGATGTAGGAATGTTGACTACGGTGAAAGTATGACTTTCATAGCAATTCTCCATGAAAAAACTTGGAGAAGCCTCCTATATACTGGGTCTTCAACTCTATAGTGATAGATCGAAGAAGATAATAGGATTATCCCAATCTGCTTACATTAACAAAATAGTCAAGAGATACAGCATGGAGAACTCCAAGGGCATGTCTCCCAAGACTCCTGAGGAGATTGAGGGCATGAAGGACGTTCCCTATGCCTCAGCCGTAGGGAGCATCATGTATGTCATGCTATGCACTCGTCCTGACATTGCTCAGGCAGTGAGTGTGGTAAGCAGATTCCAGGCCAACCCAAGGCAGGAGCACTGGACTGCAATGAAAAACATACTTAAGTACCTTCGAAGGACAAAAGAGTTTTGTCTGTTATTCGATGGTAACTCACTATAGATCCAAGGGTATACTGATGCCGACTTCTAGTCAGATCCAAATGATATAAAAGTCTACATCTGGGTATGTTTTCACGATAGGATCGTGTGTTGTTTGCTGGAAAAGCAGCAAACAGGGGTTTATTACAGATTCCACAATCGAAGCTGAATACATTGCCGCAAGTGAGGCTGCCATAGAAGCTGTATGGATGAAGAAGTTCATTCATGAATTGGGAGTAGTTCCATCCAGCACATCACCCATTCCGTTGTTGTGCGACAACAATGGAGCTATTGCTCAGGCTAAGGAGCCATGAGCCCACTCGAATTCAAAGCACATCGAGAGGAAGTACCATGTACTGCAGGAGATAGTTGGAAAAGGGGACGTCTTGATTCAGAAGCTAGCATCGACGGAGAATGTAGAAGACCCATTAACTAAGCTACTGACACATAAAGTGTTTGAGAAACACGTGGAAAGTATGGGACTCTGGCTTATACTAGATTGGACCTGAGTGCAAGTGGGAGCTGTTAGACAGCGTATGCCCTTAGCTTCAATCGGAATGATGTACCTTATGACATTTAATGTAAATGAATAAAGTACATATTTGATTCATGTTATTATGGTGTGTTTCTGTGTAATACCCTTAAACTAGACACATATGAGACTCATGTTAGTTTAGAATATTCACAGCCATTGGATAGACCTGGGGAGATTTATCCTAATAAGGCTGACACTGATGTGCCACCAAGTTGGTTGGGGTAGCTTGTCTTAGCTGCCAGGGTGAGACCCGAGGTACATGCAATGTAGGTTTACTTAAAACCCTGAACCGGACCAGAATTCCAGTATTGCCCTGGACCTTGGTGATTAGTGGGCAAAACTGAAATGTTGCACCTGACCCCTAGACTCGATTATGATACTGCACTAGGTGTCGGATTGGGCTATCTTTGTATGCTAATCAGTGAGATCCTTAGATGGGGTCAAAACCTGGGTATGTAGGGACAATCCGAGAATTCATCTGAGTGGGTGATCATAGTGACAGGATCAGCCCCTTTGTCGAACAAAGATAATGATCGGGGATGCACTCTCTCTGATGGAAACCAAAGCTGCCGGTAGATGATTTCAATCGTTGAAATTTGTTTTTGCAAAATATATTTATATAAAGATATACATATATATTACGGTTTCAAAATGTTTGCAAATTGTTTTAATTCCCAGGATCCATGTGAGTAGAAAGTGCAACACTGTTCCTTGCAGCCGAGGGAGATGTCCTCTCTTGTCGGGCAGTGTTTGATCATTATGGGCTGAGAGGTTAAATGTAAGACCATTAAGGGTAATACCTGATGGGCTAATCTTGCATCTACCCACAGTTCCTGGGTTTTTATAAGGTGGCTTGGCCCAAGGACCACTTAGTGTAAGTGTTGGGCCCGTTAAGAGCCCATGGTGATGGGCTTAGGGGTTCATTGCCCATAAGAGTGAATCCGGCCAGGCCTTGTAACAGAGGTTAGGCTGAACCCATGCGGCTGATGTGTAGATCAATGTTTGGGTCCCACGCCATACAAGGAAACCCAACTGGGTAGCGGTCTTGAAGGTTAGTGAGCACATAGACTTAATGGGCCTAAAGCCCAATTCGAACTAGTGTAATTTGATTAGTTAAAGAAGGGGGAGGATCTGGGATTTGGATCAGCAGATAGGATAGGGAGTTATCCCTATCCACTCAGAGAGTCTAGATCCAAATATAGATTTGGATTTGGAAACTCCTAATAAGATTAGGAGGGCTGATCTAATCTGTAGATAAGATAAGGGTTTATCCTTATCTCTTAAAGAGAAGTCTTGATCCAAATACAGGTTTGGATTAGGAAACTCCTAATGAGATTAGGAGCTCTCTTTAAGGCTATAAAAGGAGGAGGAGGGCGAACCTCCATTCATCTCATTAGATCAGATCTTAGATCACAGAAAGAGAGAAGACAACTACAGTAAGACTACGCCATCTTCTGCTCTTGTACCCTCCTCCTGCTACCGCCATTGCTTGTTCGATCTCCACTGTAGGAGTGATCAAGAAAAGTTCTTGATATTAGTTTTTGGAGAAAAACGTATTTGAAGTCGTGCTCACATACCCTCCATGGAATTCTTGCTGAAGGAATCGGTTCTTGTGAAGAACCTACTGATTCTGCTCCACCCTACGCTGTGTCATCTTCAGTGGGAGCAGTCTTTGGTGTTTTCCTTGGGTGTGAACACACCTTCATTAGGAGATATTGTTTTTTCGTATCAGGTACCTCTCTCTCATACCTTTTGGTTTCAGATCTGGTTCGGTTCTTGGTTCAAGATTGATCCTTGAAAATGCAGATTTTCTAAAACAGGGAATGTGATTCTCATATGGGAGAGAGAGAAATTTTTGAAATTTTGCCCTACCTACCTGCATGGTTCGGCTATCCATATGATGGATCTCTCATCTCTTCAACCACTTGGTTCCCCAAGAATTTTTGAAGGTTATATTTTGTTTCCTCATTATTAAGATGAATAAGGGCAAAAACTTGGACCACTATACGGATAACAAGGCTCTAAATATCAACATGGGCTGATACGCGCGCCCTACTGGTGTATCGGCCTATGTCGGTGGTTTTTTTTTATGTTTTACTTATTTTTTTTCGAAATCGGTTCAGAAGGGACAATTTAAGGCCTAGCTACCCTCTGAACCAGTGGCTGACCCAAGACACTCCTTGTAAGGGCGTATCGGAAAGCCACCAGCATGATATGTATTAATCGATACTGGTTGATACGTATCAATACTTTAAACCTTGATTATAAATACCTAAATAGCGTCCATTATAAATACCTAGATAGCACCCATTGCTCACTTACAACAACATGATGAAGGAAAAAATAACAAATAACAAATAATCAACACATCACAACGATTAAAAAATAAAAATATAACAATACACGTAATGTTCCAAGATAACAAACCAAAAGTCAAAGTTCTCATAGTGTAAAATGTTCATAACCATCAAACTAATGAAGAAATAAAATCATAATCAAACCCCCATTGACCTAATTGTTCTTATCGGCAAAAGAGCACTATCAACATATATCATATTTGCTCTCTTGCGTTATTCATTCCATCTCCTTTGCTTGTTCAGGAGTAGAAATTGGGATCTCATCATAAATTTCACCATGGTTAAAATATTCATGTTTGGCTAGCTACATTTATCAGTTCGGTTCTATGGAGACATCATATAGCCAATGATGACATTAAAAAACAAACCCACATTCCTAATGGCAGTGGCGTTTCAATCAATCCATGCTCGATTGTATGGATAAAATGAAAAAACGTATTGATTTTTAAGAAAAACCATTGCTAAAGGTATGATTTTTAAAATCAGATCGGATCGGACAGTTGGATTGGAAAAATCGAGAATTGGTCAGGTGATTGGTTTTATTTTTTCCAAAAAAAATATTGATTTGATCAGCAAACCGTTGACCTGGGTGATTGAACCATTTGAATCGTTTAACGGCTTTGACTATTTTTAATTTGTTTTTTGTCATAATGGGCCAATTATTCAGTTTGAAGATTGGACCATTTGACCCAGGAACCGGACCCCTGACCGATTCGTTCTCTGGGTCTGTTTTAAAAACATTAGTTAGAGGCTTTTTGATTCAAAACAAACAACAATAAAAAATTAAAAAAATAAAGAAGGGGTGAGAAGGAGTGGTGGGAATCAATATTTGATCAATTTTTTTAGGGAAGAAAAAGAAAAATGTCTGAAAATTAAACCTGGTTGTAGTTTGCTGCCACTGCAAGTGGTGAGAAATGAAAATAAAAAGGAAAATAGAAATGAAAATAGAAGACATGGCACGGTTTTTAGAGTCAACGAGGCCATTCTGGGTATTAAAAAGTTTAAATGAATAAAACCGGGATGAGCACTTCTTGAAAATGCAAGAATCCACAAGCCACCCATCATTTGTACCTTTTTTCCAATGGGCTTTTTTTTTCTGATGGAAAAGGCCTATTTATTGCTTTTTCATCAAATGCTTTTTGGGGGTGTTTTTGATTTTTAAAATGGAATAAGGATTAGAAGTACTTATTTTAAATCTCACCAAATATGACCTTGCATATTCTTGTCGTGCCGAGAACGGGAATCACTTTTTGTTGGAGGTTGGAGTTGGTCAAACAAATCATGGCAAGTTTTGTTGATTGCATATTTCCAAGCTTTAAGCAATCAAGTCACATGGGGTTAGGCTTCGCGGTGCTTGCACCGTTCGAATAGCCCCTTATGATAAGGCGCTATAACTCTCCACATAGGGTGATGATAGGCCAAGTTGGGTTGGGCTTTGCACTTATGATAAGGCTCTTCTTATGTATACATTTCAATTTAATATATTTACTAACGGAGTGAATCTATGTTGTAGGGCTCGCTCATAAACTATTAGGCTCGAGCTTGATTCGAATTAAAGACATGAGCTCGAGCTCGAGCTCAACTCGAGTCAAAAGCTTGGAAGTTCGAGCTCAGCTACCTCTGGTTGCAGGTCTCTCAAGCATCCGAGGTGCCGAGCTGAGGTCTCCCTCAATTGCCGAGGTGCCAAATCGTGGTCTCCCTTAGCTGCTGAAGTGTCGAGCTGAGGTTTCTCTAACAGGCGAGGTGTCGAGCTAAGGTCTCCCTTAATTGACAAAGTGTCGAGCGGACGTTTCCCTCAGTTGTTGAGGTGCTGAGCCAAGATCTCCCTTAGTGACCGAAGTATCGAGCTGAGGTCTCTCTCAATGGTTGAGGTGTCATCTAGCTTGAGCTTGATTCGAATTAGCGACTTAAGCTTGAGCTCAAAAGTTCGAGCTCGGCTCGAATCGAACTCGACTACCTTTGATTACAGGTTCCCTAGTAGCCGAGATGCCGAGTTGAGGTCTCCCTCAATTGGAGAGAGTGACATTCTTGTAATTTATAAGGAGAGAGAGATGGCAGGAGAGAGATGGCATTCTTGTAATTTGTAAGAAAAAGAGAGAGAGAGAGAGAGAGAGAGAGAGAGTCGTATTCTTGGAATTTGAAAGAAAAAAAAAAGCAAAAGAGAGAATTGATAGAGAGTGACATTCTTATAATTTTTATGAGAAAAAAGTAAAAAATACTGTTAAATTCTATTTCCCTCATCCTCATTTCTTAGATACACATTTCAGCTTAATATATTTATATAGATATAGATTTTTTTCTTGTTTCAAGCAATCAAGTCAAGTCACATGGGTGTAGAGTGTATGTTGTATAGTTTTTCATCTTTAGTTATCAAGTCAACTCACATTGATGCATATGGTATATTGTTTTTTTTCCTGTAAGCGGATGTTTGGTGTAGTCCTCTTTAGTGTTGTAGTGGAGTTAAATTTGAAGAAAAGAAGTCTAAAAATTTTATTACCACTGTTAATATATAATTTCATTAGCATTTGTTTTAATTAGTCAATTGGGTTAAATTACAAACATCTATATCTGTACTTACTTATAAAAGTTTGAATGTGGTCTTATTTTTTTAAATTTTCATTGGACAGAATTGATCCTATGATGTTTAACTTCTCTTAGTTTATGTTTGGTTTGAAAGAAAAAAATAGAGAAAGGAAAGAAAAAATAGGAAAATCTTTACAAACTTTCTCTCTTTTTTCCTTCAAACCAAACACCGCCTTCGGGATAAATTGGTATTTTGATAAAAAAAAACTTTAATTGAGATGGGTAAAACTTAAAAGTCACGTACGCCATTTAACTCCACCATAAAAACGTTCCTTGGTAGGCATGATTACCTAATTAAGAAACCTCCCCATAAGCTAAAATATAAAGCAAAATTACAATGTGAAGAGAATAAAAAATTAATTAAGCCCATTCATAGAAAAATTAGAATAACGTCCCTTCATGGCTACATGAGTCATATCTAACGCTTCCTGTTGAAACAGGCCCCACTAAGACTGTAAATAGAAACCGATCTTCAGTTTTTCATCCATTATATGCTACATTGTGTTTTATTGTATAAAAAATAAAAAATAGTGAAAATTCAAATTCCGTTTGTAATACAATAAGACATCATATATTTCCGTTTGTATTGAATACGTTGGTGTTCCAACCAGGCAACCACCATTGGGCATGGAAAGGGCAAAGACAACAACATGGATCAATCCCATCAAATATATTAGTGCCGTGCTAGAGTTCTATCAAGGTAATTTTTTGTTTGTTTTTTTTTATTTTTTTCGAATTTGGTTTAGAGGGACTGATTTAAGTGACTCCAGATCTCTTGTCTATGAGAATTCTATCTACGCCTATCACATTACACTATGTGTGAATTGGAAACATCTCCCCTAT
Source organism: Nelumbo nucifera (assembly GCF_055504915.1). Taxonomy (NCBI): domain Eukaryota; kingdom Viridiplantae; phylum Streptophyta; class Magnoliopsida; order Proteales; family Nelumbonaceae; genus Nelumbo; species Nelumbo nucifera. The sequence goes on from NC_142649.1 coordinate 96,907,833, forward strand.
ATAATAGTATGCAGAGGATGAGATGCTTTTCATGTGTGACTGCGATAAATGTGGACAAAGTTCTCATGGGCAGGAGATTCAGATTCTATTTAAGGCTGATCTATCCCTTGAATCACTTACCAACCCAAAAACACCACCTGTAAGGGCGTATCAGGAACGCTCCAATACGATATATATCGATACTTTGAACCTTTGTCACATGAATAATCAACCGGAATGCACAAATGAGCCCAATGCATGACTACTAGACAGAGTCGTCAAAAATCAAAATAAACAAATAAATAAGAGCCACTTTGGATAAACCATACAAATCTAGAGGAAGGAATGGATTCAACTTTCCTTTCCGCCTTTCACTTGCATCAAGAATGTGTGCTCAAATCGCACAATGTTTGGCCACGCGCCGACTTCCATGGGTACTGTGATTCAACCAAGAGGTCTGACATCATCGCCGCTGAACACTATCAAAGGTGTATCTATCGGTTTCAGGTCGCTCTGCTGTAGCTATAATTTGTCAAAGGTCTCCTTGAAGAGTATGTTTACTGAGCTGCTTGAGTCTACTAAGATGCATTTCAGCTCGAAGTCATTGATCGTTAGCTTCACTACTAAAGCATCATCGAGCGGGTACTGGATGCCGCGCGCGTTCTCCAATTCATGTTGAGGTCACTTTGGTGGGTTTTCGCCTTCGTTCTCCAATTCGTGGACCAAGGTCCTCCCAGCTTCTAATGTACATCCGACAATGATGGACCCGCCGGTGATCATATTGATCACCCCGTAGACTAGTCTTTCCTTTGACAACTGTTTATCCGACAATGCTGGCCTCGAGGTCATTCCTCCTTTGGTCCCCTTATCGATCTGCCTATCGGTCTGCTTGTCCCCTCTCTTCTCGTAATATGTAATTCTTCAGGTATCCGTGGTGGATAAGTTCCTCAATCTTGTCATGGAGATTATTGCAATTTTCCATGTTGTGTCCATGACCTTGGTGGAAATGATAGTAAACATTTGGGTTTCTTGTTGTCGGGTCTCCCCTTAACCTTGGAGGCCATTTGATGAAGGAGGATTCCTTAATAGCCATTAAGATTTCTCCTCGTTTAGCATTCAAAGGCGTATAACTTGTTCTCTCCATGGGTGGGGTCCTGGAGTGCCGACCTAGTTTGTGCCCGCGCGAAGGGGACCGGCTTCTTGACTTGCTTTTTCCCCTGCTCGGGGACTTGTTCTTCTTTCTTTTTTGCCCGCCATTGCTTGTTCCATCATTCTCTCTCTTCCTCTTTTCCAGTAGTGGATTGTCAATCTTTTGGTTGATCTCCTCCTCGAAACCAATGAACTGATTTGACAACTTGAAGAACTCGTTGATATATTTTGGTTTGTTAGCTACCACGTGCCACTTGAACTCTTTATGGGTGATTCCTTTCTTTGTCGCAATGAATCACACTGTTGGATCCAGGTCCGGTATCTGCAGGTAGGTATCGTTGAAACGCTTTATGTAGCTTTTGATTTATTCACCTTCCCTCTAAACCACATTTAGAAGGCTTTCTATGACTTCAGGTACTTCTTGCTGGTAATAAAATGCGTAGTAAACAGGTCAGAAAATTGGAACCAACTATTGATGGAGCCCGGCGCGAGGTTCTGATACCAAGTTCGGACTACTCCCCTAAATGTAGTAGAGAAGGCCACACACATGCAAGATTCGTCAACCCCGGCTAGGTGCATCTAAGACTGGAATGAATCCACATGATCATTGGGGTCAAATGACCCGTTATACTTATCTAACGGAGGCACCTTGAAGTCTTTCGGCATCGGAGTTGCTAGGAGCTCGAGAGACAGAGGAAATGACCAGCAAAGCAATGGAGGCACAGTCTTCGTCACCACCGAGCTCACTTCTTCCTTTTCTTTAGCTTTCTCTGCTTGCTGGCTTGGCTTTGCTAGCGAATTGTTTTTGGCCATGGAGCAACGTGTCTTGCGACGTCACCATTGCTGCTTCTTCACTAGCTCGGCGTTGGTGCTGCTGATTTCAATCTAATCTGGTATCTCAGCATCACTACGAACATTATCGCGAGGTGGATCCTGGTTCCTTCTTGTTGGGTTCTCTTGGTTGTGGAGTTCGCACCGGCTATCACGAGGGACAGAGGGGTCCTGCCTCAAGTTTGCACCTCGAACTCTGGGATGGTTGTTATCTCCTCGTGAGCCATTATTTTCCTATTGGGAGTGCCGAGTTGGATTGGCCCGGTTGAGCGGACTATTTCTGGGCCTGTTTCTAAAATTTCCTTGTGAGACTAGAGGAGTGTGCTGACTGTCTCTCCTCCCATGGGGTGAAACTTGACCCCTGGGAGGAACTGGCACCTACAAGGTCCCCTCACCCCGATGGGGGATCAGTTGACATTCTGGCTAGTTCTAGGGTGACTCAGGTTCTGGCCCTGATGCAATCCTGAGTGCCAGGGTGGAATTGGCTGCTGGTTCGGCTGTAGTGGTGGGAACTACTGGTACAGATTGTACTACTAATACTATTGGTATTGTTGGACCTACTGCATCTGGATCTGTATTGTCCGGATGCACTAAATGAGGTCATGGAATTGAGAGTTCCTGTTTCCAGGAGAGACTATAGATGGCTCGGAGAAAGTTATGCCCATTGGGGGAAGCAAGACGCTCACTTGCATAGTGCCCTACGATATAGACAGTGACGAGACCCCTAAAGTTGTAAGGGGAATAGTAAACTGGCCGATACATACCGTGGGACCTTGAGGGAAGGTTGATTGCTGATCTTGCTCCCCGGTGATGTTCATCTCGATGCTTTTCCCGGTGTTGTTGGAAGAATCCATTGGGATAAATCGAAAGCTAAAACTACAACTGAAATTGGGATGACCTAGCTAGAAGATGATCTGAACTCTAGTTGCGTGATGAGTTGGACCAACCTGCAAAATAATAGATTAGAGAACCCGGGGAGCCTAATCCGTCGAGGTCGCTTCGATGCTTAAGTCGGTTCTCTATTGTGTATGTGAGCTGAATACTTGAATGCTTGAGTGCTAGTGAGTAAATAATCACGCGTACCTCCGCCTGGGGGTTTGATGTCCTTGTATAGTGTAGTCGTGGACCTTACGAAGGAGCTCTAGGGTTTTCAAGCTGTGCAGATAAGATCTATTCTGATTTTGAAGGAGAGCAATGTGTTTGTTGATAAGGTTTATCATTTTCCTCCGATTCAGGCAGAGCTAGGATGAGTCTCGTCGTGATCCCGAGAAGTTTGGGGTCTGTTGGGGAGGCCTTTAGAGTTGATTACGTGGCATTTTGACTCTTTAGCTCTGAACTGGTACTTTGGTTCTTTAGTCCCAAACTGGATTGGGTGTCGAGGTGTCTCTACACCGATGTGGTTTTTGGGCCGAGGTGACCAAATACCCGAGCTCTGATTGTTGCGGATTGGGTTCCTTTGGCTGAGTTGTCACCTCTCGAGAAAATCGCGTCTACGTGACCCCTTCTTACTAGGTCATGCCAAATCACACTTCATCACTTATCTTTTGGGGCGAAGCGGCTTTTCCCAGCGTCGCATCGGGTGAGTCTGCAATATCTCCTTTAGGACCACTTGGTAGAGCTGGTGTTGGCAGGCCCAACCAAGGAGGCTGCTTGCCTGGTTTCTTCACTCGAGACATAGGTAGAGTCTCGAGCTTCTGAGGTGCAAATCCTCTTTAGGGTGGTGGTCCCATGTGCTTGGGTGTTGGTAGTGTTTGGGGCGTGCTAGCAGAGGGGCTCCTACACTTGATTCCATTTCTTGTTTTGGTTCGGGTCGTCGGGCTGTTGGTTTAGAACTACGATGGGTGCAGGGACCTAACCAACAACCTACTATTGAAGCTATTATGATGGTTGCAACATCTATTGGGTACTACTACTGCATCCAAGCCATTGTAGTGAGACAAACTTCCTAGCTTTTTATTTGCATGTTGATGCCATGGATGTAATGCACCAGTTCCTGAAACTATTGGTTGTTTACCCCAATGGGAACCATAGATGGCTTGACCTACGGATGAGGCACAGTTGAAGTGGGAAAGGGAGGCTTTGTCTTGGAAACACTGGGATGGTTGGTAGTGTCAAGGAGATGGAGATCTGCCCTATCTCGATGTTTTGTGTTGTCACATTGTGGACAAACTAGTTTTTCCCCCAGTCGAGGTGCCTTCAACTTGGGTGTTGTCGGCGTTGTTGTTGTTGTTGTTACTAGATGAAGCCATTGCTAAATTACTCTGGGAGTTGGAGAGAACTTAGCTTTTCCGTAGCCATTCCCATAGACGGTGCCAATTGATGGTGCATGATTCGGTGCTCCCTACTGGAGGACAACTTAAACGTTGGGCTGACGAGGTCGGCTAGCCAAGCTACAAGAAGACAATGGTCAAAGTATCTGGGTGGGCACTCCGATGCTTAAGTTAGTGAAGAGCTTTGAGAAAGCTAGAAAGTGAGAGAGGAAGAGAGTCCTAGAGCTAAATCACGCGTACCTTTGGTTGAAGTGGGTGCCTTTATATAGGCATCAGTAGTTGTGTGCTTCACATAGCATGTTCGAGATCTTCGAGAAATCTGGCTTATCGGTCTACCACACTTGGAGACGGTTTTCATGTAAAGTGATAGAGTTTATCAAGTTACCTCCGAAGTGGGTGACGTGATCGGCAAGGCAGTGTGATCCCTGAGGATTCAGAGACAATAAGTCACACGTAGTGGAGGTCAGTCATCATGTCATGCAGGTCGCCAGTTGGGCTTTAGTTAGGTCAATGGGACCTCGGTGGGAGGTCACCCCTTGTGTTGAGGTCTTTGGCTCTGACCTAAGGTCATTAGCTTGATCCTGCCAAGATGGTGAAGAAATACTCTCAAGGTGAGCGAGGTGTATCCGACGTGGCTCCTGGATGGACTCTGTCATCTTGGTTATAGCATATTGTTGCCTACGTGGCACCAGGGTGTTATGCAACGGTTTAGAAGTGCCACATGTCGAGATATCACTAAAGGGGATGGAGATCTGCCCTGTCTAGACGTTTTGTGTTGTCACATTGTGGACAGACTAGTTTTGCCTCCAATTGAGGTGCCTTCAAATTGAGTGTTGTCGGTGTTGTTGTTACTAGATGAAGCCATTACTAAATTAGTTTGGGAGTTGGAGAGAACTTAGCTTTTTCGAACATGTTCCCATAGACGATGCAAATCACATGTACCTTCTTTGGTTGAAGGGATAGGCATCAGTAGTTGTGAGCTTCACATAGCATGTTCGAGATCTTTGGAAGAACGTGGCTTATTGGTCTACCACACTTGGAGACGGCGACGTTACCTCCGAAGTGGGTGACGTGATCAGCAAGGCGACGTGATCCCTGAGGATTCAGAGACAATAAGTCACACGTAGTGGAGGTCGGTCATCACGTCATGCAAGTCACCAGCTGGGCTTCAGTCAAGTCAATGGGACCTCGGCGGGAGGTCACCCCTTGTGTTGAGGTCTTTGGCTCGGCCCTAAGGTCACTGGCTTGGTCCTGCCAAGGTGCCTACATGTTGGCCCTGCCAAGATGGTGAAGAAACACTCTCAATGTGAGCAAGGTGTGTCCGACGTGGCTCCGAGATGGACTGTCATCTTAGTTAAGGCATATTGTTGCCTACGTGGCACCAGGGTGTTATGCAATGGTTTAGAAGTGCCACATGTCGAGATATCACTAAAGGGCCGAATCCCCTATCATCAATTATATTTTTATAATTACTGGATTTGTTGTATTTTTATTATATTTATTATAATATTTGTTATAAATTTATTTTCAATAATTATATAATTTTTTATAAAATTTTAATAATTATTAAAAATTAAACTATTGTGATGCATTAAAGATTAGAGTGCATTATACGGGTCTAAAAAGGGTTTTAATAAGACAGAAAAGCTTTACTGCATTGGCTCTTCGATTAGATTGGACTAAGGCCGTTGATAGAACTATTTATACCGAATTTATTTATATTAGTCCTTTTGCCCTTTATTATTTCCATTCAAACTTGAAAGATTTTAATCAGGTCCGACAAATTGATATATACTGAAGAAGTAATTAGCCCCAGATTTCCATACATGAAGAACCAAATTACAAAGTTTCCCTACATTTTCCTTTCTTTCCCTACCTTTCCCTTCAAGCCAAACATAGCCTTAGTGACAGTGTGGGAGCCTTGTTTACTGGTTCAGAAAAGAAGCCACTCCCTTTAACATGGCCACGGCCTTCTCGCTGTCAGGCGTGAACAGATGGAAATCATGGTCCTCCCCTTCTTCTTCTATGAGCTCTGCCACTCCTCCCCATCCACTCTTCCTCAGCGTTTCGTAATAAAACAGACCACCCGGTTCTCTTAGATAATCTTTCTCTGACACCCAAACACCGACGCGGTTGCATGCCAGACTCGACACTCTTGGATCTGCTGCTGGGTTTATCCGTGGGTCGTTGCATCCAATCGTTGACGGACACAAGTAAAGCCACAGCTTGCCTACCTTGGCCATCTTCTCCTCGTCGCTTGCCTCAGGACCAAGCGGCTCCTTCCCCTCGAAGTATGGATGGATCAGCGCTAACCCCGAGATCTTCTTGACACCATCGACCCCGAACTCGCCGCCTATCCTTACAGCGACAGAGTGTGCAAGATTGGCACCTGCACTGTCCCCTGCCAAGAACACTCGATCCAAGTCCCCGTGGTCGTTTAACCAGGCCTCAGGGCCGTCCCCTTTGGAATGGGAGGCAACCCATTTGAAGGCTGTAAAACAGTCATCGTAGGCTGTAGGAAGAGGGTGTTCAGGGGCTAGTCGGTACTCCACAGACACGGCGACGACGTCGGCCTCGGCGACTAGCGAACTGACATAACGATGGTAGATGGTAGAGAAGGCGTGGAAGTAAACGAGGACGGGAAGTTTCCGATGTGGGTGATCGGTGATTTTTATGTTTGGGAGGAAAATCCGTGCAGAGACGCCTTTCGGTGTGATAACGACGTCTTTGGACGAAACACCAGAGTGAGAATCGAGGGATGGGGGAACAAAATCAGGGATTACACACTTCTCTACGCGCCCGTCTTTGTATATTCTAATGTATGGGAAGAAATCATGGGCTACTTCAATCTTGCTTGAATCCATGGATAAACAGTTGAACCAGAGCCGCGGGGGAATGGGGGAAGGTGGAGAGAGAATCAGACTAGCTGTCAAAGGAATATGAATAAAAGATAATATTTTTGGTATTTGATTGGGTTTTTAGCAGATAAGGGCAACTTTTTGTCCAAATAAAAGATAACATTTTTATAAAATAACATTTTTGAAAAATATCAAGCAAGTTCAATGACATTTCATTGTCTTCCTGTAAACAGGGCACAGGCGGCATTGCGGTTGCTGTTCCAGTCTTGAGAGCTCTCACCAGGGGCTTAATTGCTCCCGAGGAGGCCGCCAGAGCTGTAGAGCTGTTCCCCTCAAGCCTCCGTAACAGGCGGCCTTATTTTGAGAGCTCTGGCGGCCTCTGTAACAGGCAAGACGATGAGCAAGTGGTTACTGTTCCGGTCTTGACAGGAAGGGTTTAATTGTTCCCGAGGAGGCCACCAGAGCTGTTTCGCCAGGCCTGTTACAGAGGCCGCCAGAGTAGGGCACAGGTGGTGTTCTCCCGGCAATGTCTTTTATATGCTCAGCTTCCGATGCTCGGCGGCTTCTGTAACAGCTGCTGCCTCGCCCCATCTGGAATGACGACAGAACATTCAGGGCATCCTGGTTTGTATTGCAGTTACACTGGCTTGTATCGCACTAGATTCGCCGTCACTTCCTGACTTGTCACCGGTTTATCACGCACTAGCTCCACACCTGGCAGCATGTATTGTCCAACCACAAAGAAATTACTGCTATTAAGTCAGGCACAAACAAAAAACTTAAGGCTCTGTTTGGAAAGAATATAAATACAAATATGTACAGCTTAAATACATACAAAAAACACAAAATATAAGGTTTTGCACCCCAAGACGTGAAGAAGCTAAACAAGCAACTTTGAAGCAACCCCGGCTGTCACGAATTAAAGCCCCGTAACTAGTTTTAACCAAAGACAAAAAACCTCTATCAGCATTAACTTTAATCCCACCAAATCGGGGAGGGGTTCAAAAAGAAACCCTGTTGGACTGGAGTTAGAGAGTTGAGTTGGCTGATTGGAGTTTTGAGGCAAAGCCTCCACTGCATCTTTTTCATCATCCTGTTCAACATAATAATGCCATCAGCCAGAGAAATATCAGGGGATGTCTGATTGAAAACAAATTTATTCCTGGACTTTCAGATTATCTACACAGTTAGAAGGTGTAATTGGTCCTTAGGGAGATGACTTCTTTATTCCCAGAACTAGCAGAAAGCCATGCAGTGAAAGGAATGGGGCGATTGTGGAATCTGAGGGATGGATTTAAAAGGGATAAGGAGCCAGATTTGTTTTTCATGGTCACATAAACAAAGGACATGGAGTGCTAATTCTTCCTCTTTTTGACAAATCTTACAAATGGTTGAGCTCACCAAACCTCTTTTGAATCTGTTTACGTTTACAGCAATGGCTTCATTAAGACATTTCCAAATAAAAGTTCTAACTTTCGGGTCCATAGGAGCATACCAGACCTTGCTCCAAACTGATTTGATGGGAATTGAAGCATTATTACTGTTAGAATTAGTTCCCTGAATGGATTTAGAGATAAAATAAGCAGATCGATCTTATCGAGAAAACACCTTTGGAACCAGGTAGCCAGAAGAGCCTATTTGGCCGGGGGTTTTCAGCAATAAATGTGGCTCACCACTGTCTCAGGAAAGAGTGATCTCAACAGATTTACTCCAGCATCTATTCTCACGATCAATGAGATCTGATACCATTTGCGGTGAGGGCTGAGAGGGTCTAGGACCGACTAGTCTTCCTCCTAGTGTGGGGAACCAAAGGTCATCCCAAATAGAGATGGAATGTCCTACATTAACATCCCAACAGTAGGCTTTTTGGATAACCTCCCTCCCCACTAGGATACTTCTCCAGCCCCATGAGTCAGAATATCTAGGGGGCATTCTTTTTTTGGATTTTGAGAGAGGGAAAAGTTGGTTAATGGGATTTTGGTTCCCATTGACCAAGAATTTCATGTTCTTTTTTCAGGTTTATGTGGGGACGAGTGAAAGTTAATTTTCTTGTGTATTAGGTAAGTGATACCTATCTCCTAGGAGGGTAAATAACTTTTCCACCCGGGAAGAAAGTTACCAAAACTTGAATGGGACAAAAATGCCCTTTTAATAATGGATTTTTATGATTAAAATGACCATTGCCTTATTTACATGAGAAATAAAAGAACATGGGTAAATGCACTTACCCGGGTAAGTGTTTCCCAGGAAAGACTTACCCAAGTAACTATATTTACCCAGGTAAATAACTTACCAAAAAATAAACGAGGCCCTAAAGTCATCTTTTAAGTTCTTATTTTTTATGTACTTGGCTCTAATTACCTTAGCCCATAGAGAGTCTTCACCAAATGTCACTTTCCAGGCAAGCTTTTCCAGGAGGGCAAGGTTATGAGTGTGAGGGTCCGTGAAACCCAATCCTCCATCTAGTCTGTTCTTGCAAACTTGCTTCCAATTAAGCCAATGCATTTTGTTATGTTTGTTTTGAGTCCTTCGGTCCTTCCCCACCAGAAAAGCTTGTAGAGCTTTGCAATACCTTTAGGGGCTAGGAAGCATGACATGACATAGGAAGGGATAGTAGATATAACTGACTTTAGAAGGACTTCCTACCTGGTCGAGGAAAGGAAAACATTCAGCCAGGAGATGGATTTTGATTGTATTCTATCCACTAGATTAGAGAAGAATTTTTTTCTTTGACCTTCCAAATTCAGTTGGGAGGCCCAAGTAATTGGAGGGCCTAGAGACTAGTTTGAAGTGAAGGCCATTTGCAATCACCTTCTTAAGCTTTGGGTGAATTTTCTTGCTAAAATAAATCTCAGATTTTGTAAAATTCACATGTTGACCTGAAGCTTCCCCAGAAGCCTTAATTGTTTCCACTAATACTTCTCTCTCATGGAGAGATGCTTTAGTAAACAAGTAGTTGTCATTTGAAAAGAACAAATGGGAAATGGTAAAACACTAGAGAGAAAGAGAAATATCTGAGAACAAGCCACTATTAATAAGAGTATGAAGCTTCTTTGAAAGCATTTCAGAACAAAGCAAGAAGAGGTAAGTGGAGAGGGGGTCCCCCTATCAGAGGCCTCTGAGGGAGTGAACTGCACACTTGTTGGAGTCTTCTGCTACATTTGGTTCGGTTAAAAATTTGTGCTTAAATTTTGAAGCATTGAAGAATGGTTTGGACGAGTTCAATGGGTTAGGCATGAAATTGCCACCCCTAGGTCCTGCTACCTGTTTATTAATTTTTTGGATTATTGTTAACGACTCTTGGATATTCAAGACTATATATAGTTTTTACATTTTTAATTAATTTAGTATTAACATTTCCAAACAAAAACAAAAACTAAGAGTAATCACTGGCGTCCTCTTCCTATCAACTTATTGCTTGAGTATAATTCAATCAAAAGGAAATTTGCAATAAATGAAGTAGATACCAGAGAAACTAATTGCGTCACTGGTCAAGGACTTCAGTGTCAAAAACATTCATGAGAGAGAGAGAGTTTCAGTCTTACGAGGAAAGATCTCCATTAAGCTTAAGTAGTAGTAAACTGCAACCTCAGCTACAGAGAGCGCTAGCAATGGGGTTTCTTGATACATATCAGCTGATATGTATTGGTTTTCAAGGTCATTGATATGCTAAATATAGTGATTTTAGGACGAGAGGCCTTATTTAAAAGAAAAATACCAATCCCCATAAATTGCCTGGTTGAAAGCTTAAAGCCTAAAACAAGTTATATGGATATTTTTAATACATAATGTTTGCATATCATGTTTTTATATGGATACTTTAAGTTTGAACCTTCATGAACTCATTCGTAACATATATGTCGGGTTCATCAACTCAATGATAGTGTATCGGTGGGTGAATCATCTATGGTCTAACGTGCATGGCCTTGTGAATGATTAGAGTGATTGATATTGAAGCACATTTATTGAACAACCCACTTGTAAATTTTGAGCTCAATCTTCTTTATTTTTGGCTTCATGGGACTATACAATGAGAGTAGCCCAGCCTAGAGATGGCAATTTTCCCCATCTCCGATGGGGACCTGACTTCGCTGACCCGATGGGGTTGGGGATGGGGATTGTTTTGGCATGATGGAAACGGGGACGGAGATTAATAGGAATCCCTGGTCGGGGTCGGGGTCGGGGATGGGGATTGAGGTCATTGCCTCGCTCCGACCCCATATATATTTATATTAAGTAAATTTATTTTTCAAAAAAAAAATGTTACCTGAAAACATTTCGGGGATTTGGGTCCCCGCGAGGAACCCATCCCCGTTGGGGATCGGGGATGGAGGACAAATTTTATCCCTGGCGGAGATCAAGGCCAAGGATGGGGGTTAATTTCAGAATCAGGGTCAGGGACAAGGAATATGACCAACGCACCGAACCTGCCATTTTGCCATTCCTAGCCCAGCCCCCCTACACATTACCCCTTAAACCCTATTCGCATTTTGGTAAGTTATTTACCCATGTTCTTTTATTTCCCATGCAAACAAGACAATGACCATTTTAGCCATAAAAATTCATTATTACAAGGGGCATTTTTGCCCCATTCAAGTGTTGGCAACTTCCCCCCCGAGGTGGGAAAGTTATTTACCCACCTAGGTGAAGTGATACACAGAAAAATAAACTTTGACTGGTCCCCACATAAAGATGAAAAAAGAGCATGGGATTTTTGGTCAACGGGAATCAAAATCCCATTGACCAACTTCCCCCCCTCTCAAAATCCAGAAAAAGCACACCCCCTTAGTGAAAATTAGATTTGATCCCAAGAGCCAGATGGAAACGGTGAAAGTGATTCTTGCCTAAAACTAGAAATTGTCAGTTTGGCTTGCAGGAATAAGGGTTTAGAATTGAAATTGGGATCCAATTATCATTCTTAGTGGAATAACATTCCTCCATTTGAGGGATCCATTCCCTCCTTTGGGAATGGAAATCCTATCAGCTGATATTGATTCTGACTCTTGTCTGAACCAAACAGGCAGGAGAATAGACCACTCCAATTCTCATTCAGGCCACGAACCAAAGACCATAAATTCCTTTCTCAATATATTAGGGCAATTTCTATTGATACATTTCAAAATTTCATCCCTTGTTTTGTTCCAAATTAAGTTGTGGAAATTGATACATTTTAAAGCAATCAGAAGATAAGGTTGTATCAAAGTTCAATGTCTTTGCTTCTTCACAAAGAGCAATCAGAAGATAAGGTTGTATTAAAATTATGTGTCATTGCTTCTTCACAAAAAAAAAAAAAAAAAGACTAACACAACAAGTACTGACAGCCAAAATCAGATGAACTATATTTTTTCCATAACTTCTAGGACAGCCCTGTTTCAACAAATACATCTTAGCATCCAAACATGCACTATAAACAATCCAAGATAAAACCATGCAATTAATGGATGGATTTCTAATAGTTCGAACCATTTCTCCGTGAAACTAAATAAGTATCACTGATAGCAAGGAAGCAGAATGTTGGATTATTACTGAAGAGGATATGTTATATATATGTAAACCTATTTACCCTTATCCAATTCTTAATAATGTTGTCATTTGATTCCGTTGTGCTCAACTGAACAATCTAAAAAGGAAGCCTTTGTTTCAAAGAAAGATTTGCCAATTGGACATGCTAAGAAGTGAAAGGAATATATTAGATTTGTTTTTCCCTCAATTTCTCAAATTTCCTGAATGTGCTCATGTATTACTGTAAAAGCTCCCACATCCTTCCAACATCAATGCTGGCTGTAGCTTGAAATTCATGCCAATCTCCCAATTTAAAACTATAACTATTATACTTGTGCATGTCAATTGACTAGAAAGAAGTTCCATTCCTACAGACATTATGAACTGTTAATTCAATGATATAGAACTTCCATTCCATTAAAGTTTAAAATTCTACTAGCCTTTTTCAAGGTGATGAAATGTCTCATCCATGGCAACAATTTAAGAGCTCTCCATTATCATGTCATGTCTATAAGATTTTCATTTGCATACAACTAAATGTGATCTTTTACCAGAAGAAATGGAGGTGCTGTGCAGTTGAGATTCCGACTGTTGCAATGGCGGTTCGGTGTTGTGTGGAGTCGATGGGGAGGGAGAAGAAAAGAGAGATGAAAATAGAGCAGGTTACTTAAATTTGAGAGCTTTTTGAGCCCATACTGTCATTAAGTCTAGACTCTATTAAATTTGAATGTTATAGAAAGATAAATGGAACATGGCTTCTTTCCATTGGTAGGGACAGAAAATTTTTTGCCCCATAGGAACAGAGGATGCAGTTCAAATTTAGGTTGTTCTCTCCGTTTCCAAAATTAGGGCCTTCTGGTGTTTGTCGTTTTGATAACAATAGGGTCTAATTTCTTAAAAACTTATTTGTTAGATGGATGTTAGATCTCATTTGTATTAGTGTTTGAACTTTATCTTTTTTTCACTGCAATAATTACTTAAGGTGTCCCTAAACAATTTGACAATTACTTAAAGTATCCCTACTCTACTTACCCCTGAAGTTTTAGATATTCGAATTCCATTTAGTCTTGCCATTAAATTAGATAAAAAGACCTGTTTACCCTTGACTATTCTTTAAATTTTCAAAACATGCCTTCTCTTGTTTTCTCTTCCTGCCCTCTCCTTCTTCTTCTTCTTCTCATCCCCTCTCTTTCTTCATTCTCATTCTCATCCCCTCTCTTTCTTCTTCTTTTGTTTGTTGTTGTAGCTTAGCATGCACATTGCCTAGGGTTGGTTCCCCCAACACAGTCAGCTACCTTAACTGTAATGGTTAACTTGTACATCGACCCTATTAATCTTCAATCTGGATTAATATGATCGTGGTGGTTCTAGAGATTACAAGATTCAATCTAGAATTTTATGGCAATTCTGGTAATGCTAGCTTTGAGGCTAGAAATTTAGCCAGAGGCCTCTTGGAGTCTCCACTCACCATGAATTCAGGGTGGTGAATCCCTTGAAAAAGGTTTTCTGCTGAAATTCTTTTTATAGTGACTCCACATATCTGGCCTGCTCAAACCTAGATTCTGACATTCTAAGCTGAGAGAGGGAAGGGGTGAGGCACCTCTCTCTCGTATCTGATGAACCCCCTAACGGCATGAAACACAAATGCAACAATTTGGATGGGTTTGGGTTTCGTCTATTGTCTCAAGGTGTCATTCCCTTCTTCTGGCCGTAACCCAATAAGGGGGGTGCTACTGGAATTCCCTCCTTCTGACCTCTCTTGGGACCAGCTCATACTCAAGAATAGGAAGGTGCAAAGCTATGGATGGAACCCTAACCCTTCTCCATTGTCTCAGTCTGAATGGAACAACAAGAAACGAAAACTGATAATGAGACTTACCTACTTCTGAAAGGGGATGTAGACCAGAAAATTGTGAGTTATTCTACAACTCAAAGAAGCTATACTGTGGCTAAAGAAGGGCTGAGAAACCCTAAGGTGCTCTTGCGTTTTGGGCGGATTGCAGAATCAAATCATACTTTACCCATGCTTGAATCCGAACAGTTGCGACTTAGTCATCGGTGATGGGTTATATAATGGAGAGGAGAGAGACGAGCATTAATTTGAACGAAAGGATGGTGGGGTATGTTTGGATTGCTACAAATCATTAATGGCGGCCATGGATGCCTTCATTGTTCAAAAACCCCTTCTCAAAACAAAAAACGAAGATAAAAGGAAGAATAAAAAATCACATAAGAGAGAGAGAGAGGGGGGGAAGGGAGAAGCTGATGTGGCAAGAGCAAAATGGATGTGTCTTGAGAGGGAAGGGCTCTATTCGACTATGCTTTTCCCCGTGCCCTTGGGGGTGAAAGTGTTGGAAACACCCCATTTTTGTGCCATTCAATCTTTCTGCAACACTTCAAACTTCAAGCATTCTTCAACTAACCTATTAACCGACTTAGGGGCATTTTTGGAATTTTATAAAATTTGGGGCCTCAAGGATCCAAGACTATAAGTACATAGAGCCCAAAAATTTGAATCCAATGACACTAAGATCACCCAAATCTGACACCATTTACCCCTTCATCTTTAAACCCAAAGTCGAAATCAATTCTGATTGTCTGATTGGAGTCATTTTGATCATAAACCTCATTTTACATCAAATCAGTAATCCAAAGCCACAAGTACATAGAGCTCAAAAATCCAAATCTGACAACACCAAGATCACCCAAATCCGACACCGTTTATCCCTTCATCTCAAGACCTAAAGTCGAAACCGATTCTAATCGTCCAATTGGGATCATCTTTGATCCTGAACCCTATGTCTCATTAAATCTGAAATCCATTTTAGATGGATAGAACTCAAAATTCGAAGTCCAACGGTACCAAGATCGTCCAATTCTGACACTGTTAACCCCTCTATCTTGAGACTCGACACTAGACTCAATCTAGGCCTTCCGCTTTAAATCTCGTTCACTACAATTTCGAGCCTAGGGCATCTCACGATTAAACCTTTCTCCCAGCTTATAGAACCATCTTAAAATCCAAAATTTGGCCAGCTATGAACCTCCAATCAATTAAGCCAATCACCTAATCTTAGAATGTCTAATTTAGGTAAATTGGTAAAATCTTCCACTCATTATCTTGATTGATTTAGAGGATTTCTCTCGAAATTGTCTTGACAGCCCATTCTCTCAATCAATCTCCCTCCAAAAACCCTTTTAAACCTCAGCCTTGATCTCCATTATCTCCTAATCTTAACCCTTCATTCCCTTCTAGAATCCTCCTAAAACCTTTGTCCTATATCCCTCAATAAGATATCTGTTAGTATTGATATCCAATCAGGCTCCCCAGATTTTGCAATTGAAACTCCACCAATTTTATCATCACCAATGTTAAGAACCAATCTACAAATGTTACGGTATAATAAAATACATCCGATGGGTCAGTGGTCTACAATAGTCTCATAATCATTGTTAATTTGATTAATTAACAATGAGACCAGAATCCATATCGATGTAATGATGCAAATGTTATATCTTCACGATGACCTTTGGGCATAACTGGTAAGATTTTTCTGAAATCACCCCCTAGAACGACCATCTTGCCACAAAATACTCTATTACTTGCATTAATAACTTTTATTAAACCTTTAAGAGTGCAATCAAGAGCTTCAAAAGCATATCGATATGCTATTGGAGCTTCACCCCATATAATGAGATCTGTCACTTGTAACAACTCAGCCAATGCAAATCGATGACTTATAGAACAAGTTGACATTTCATTGAGATCAATTGGGATTTTAAACCTCGGGTGTGCAGTTTTACCTCTAAGTGATAATAAAGAAGCAATTCCAGATGTTGCTATTACAAGTACAACTTTTTTATCAGATATCAACTTTGAAATCAATGTTTTCCATAAATATGTTTTGTTGGTTCATCTGCTTCCATATACAAAGAAAAATCCACCAATGTTATCAATGCAAGTTTGCATGATTTTATCAAAAACTATTTTTTGTTCTGCATTTAAGTTATGATATAATCTTTCAAACTTTAACTTCAAATATGGAATATCATAACATAATTCTTTCTAGATTAACTTATTAATGTTTCCTTGTATAGAATTGGCAATCTTGTATAATCCTTCAATGATTTGCTATTTCCATTCAAAACTAATTCAATCTCATTTAATGCCTAATTTTTCATTTCTTCATTAGTTAACTATAATGTTAAATTTCCATATTCTCTTTAAGCCTTATATTGTATATCATCTGAAAGATTTTTCCAATACTTATTCCATAATTCTCCTAGATTCACTACTTCATTAAATAGTAAAATTGATGCAAAAATGTCATGCATTTGATATCTAGTAACCCAAATAGAAGCCTTTGATAACACATGATCCCTTTCATTATCATCATCAATTAATCCAAATGCTATACATGCTAACTTATAAGAATCATGTTGAATACAATATATTGTTCTTATCTCTTCAAAACTTTTTGAACCACACATTATATGTAATAATATACAGAGATGGTACTTTTCTCCGGAATTTGGATGAGCATAATATAATCTTCCAATCGAATACCTCTTTTTCTTCTAGTCCAAACTTTTGTATCACTATTCCAAACCCAATATTTTAGAAACTCAACACATGTTAATCTTCCTGCATTTAGATACATTTGATTTTCTTCAAACCAAGTTGTAAACATTGTTCTTTCAATCCTAAGTCTCGAAATAACATGGGATAGATTATCTACATCACCAAAAATGACAACTTGTTGATTTTCCAAATGATATTGTAATCTCTCAACAAATGGATTCTTCTATTGTATTGGAAACTCAAATATTCTCCAAGATGCCTCAAATGCCAATATATATCTACAATCTACATATTGTTTAATTTCATCTATTTCTTCATTGTGTACTCGAGGAAACAGTTGTAAATGGAGGACCACGAACAAAATGGAGGACCATGAACAATAACAGTTGCTTTATCAAATCCTTTGTGCATATACTTTATAAATATTTGACGTGTTCATGCAACAATTTCAACATTTATATGGACATTATATTTCCTTCATAGGTTTTTGTTATAAAGTACAACCCATCGATTGTCAACTTGATAAATTCCCACTTGAGTGACATGCCCATCATTCCTTCGTTAATAAATAGGATGTCCATCTTCATTCATTAATGATTCATTACAAAATTGTTTTGGATAGTGTTTCTTACACCTTGATAGGACCACACAAGATGAGGAAGTATTCATATACCCACAAGATCCATGGATCATAAAGTTGACAGTAGTTTCATATAAAAGAGGATCTTCATCTCTATTAGAAAATTCTGCAAATACAATCTTATTTATATCCTCACTTGTTTATCATCATGGGCCAAAGTTGTCAATATGTGGGAATGTGGGAGCCCTCTCTTTTGGAATTCAATAACATGTAAATCTGTAAAATAAATATCTACTTATTAATTAAAACCATAATAATACCTTGTATACTATAAGGTATTATAGTATATACTATAAGGTATTAAAACCATAATAATTAAAACAAATTTGTTGGTTCAATTCTGCATTTTGGAGTTACAAAACTTTGATTTGATTGCTCAAGTCTTCGACATTTTGATCAAATTAGTTACTCTTCCAAAAATAGTAATACATGTCAAAGAAGTTGATATCCTCAATCTGTAGATCGTACAATTGTCTTATCTCAGACAAGTTCTTTAACATGTTTCTTCATAATATCATGATTTCCCCAAAATACCAATCTCTCTCCCCTTATATCCCAATGGACTTCAACAACATATTATTCTCCCATTTTCTAGACCCTCCATAATGGTAGGTCTAGGTTTAGGTAGCAAATCAAGTCATATAATACTTTTTTGTAATGGATAGTGAATACTCTAGTATTTGTCATTACCAAAAACTTTGCAAAAGAAAAAGAAAAAAGATGGTAAAGAGATAAGGGGTTTAGTTTATTTTTTATCAACTCCTTCCTATATCTCTCACATAATCATGCATCTCTTGCAAGGTATATTAGTGGAGGTTTCAAGAATAACCAAAAACTTTTTTGAAATTCACAACTCAAAATTAATTCAATGAAATGAATAGATTTTTGGAGAGTGTTTGAGCATTGTAACAAAAAATAAATAAATGACATGCATTAGCCTCAAGAAAGAAATGCAAAACTATTAGACCCTTCTTAAGCTTCATTTTGAAAGAACTTTGATGATGGTTGTATGCTTGTACCCACATAGATATTTGCCATAAAGTGAAACTTCAAGGGGTCTTTGTTACAAATGAAAGTTAAGGGATCTTTATGATAATTGTTTTTGTTGCAAATGGTTGTACACTAAATGTAGTTCTAATGGTTCTAGAAGCATAAAACAAAATAAACAATGGTTCTAGGGTAGAAAATAATCCTGTAGAGAAATGTTTTCAACAAACAAACAAATAAGTGTTTAGAAAGGCTCAAAGGAGCAGAGTTTCTTAGAGATGATAAATATAACTCCGAAAAGTTGAAAACAATTTTACATTCAAGTTACCAAATGGGCCTAGTTTCTCCCAAAATGTTTATTTTCTTAAAAACAACATTGCCTTTGGAGAAGGCATGGCCCTATTTTCAAAAATTGAAAACATTATTTTGAAGAAGACATGGCCCTGTTAAACTCCCCTTAATAAGCAATAGTGCCATTAATAAATTTTGTTACATGATAACATAGGTGATTATATATTTCAAGCATCAATAATTTTTTGCACACAAACTAAACAACATTTAGTCTAGATTTCTGACTCCTCTAAGAAATAATCTAATTATTGTCTGGGTTCTTTATTCCAAAGGGGTTCAACAACATGAATTTTGTTATTCCATTTTGCTCTACCTAAAGTTTTGCCTTTTCTGAGGTGGAGCCTTACCTGCTGAGCGAGATTCATTTCCTTTCGAATTTCTTTCTTATTTAGGGATGAAGTTGAATGTTGTTCATTGAGGCTTAAAGTTTGTATCTAGTCTGTCCTTAGTCCATGTATTTCCAAAATCATGATAGGTTTGAGTGTCCACTCACCAAAATAAAATGCATCAAAAAATACAAAAGAAAAAACTGAAGTAAATAATAGAATGAAATGTTGGTGAAAATCCAAAATGTCAACTCTGGGTATTGAGAAAATTCCCACATGGGCAATAAAATAATATTCAGTATATCTAAAATGTAAACTCCCGGTATTCTTAAGCTAAACTTGAGGCAAGTTTCTGTATGAAATCTAGGCGAAATTTAGAAAAAAATACAGGGTTCCGGTAATTGCAATATACTTGACGTGGGCAAGAGTGCAATATGATTTACTATTAGCAACACTAGTAGAGATCAGTGCTTACATGTTTAATCAAACTGGAAGTTGGAAATCCAAAAATTGAATGTACATAAACCTAAAAATACATGTAACTTGAAACCTAGAAAACTATTCCCAAGTGTATTCATAACATATTCAGATCAGGAAATAAAATTGTTCAGAACAAACAACATGAAAATCTTGCAGCAATCTAATACAAACTAACCAAGCTGGATTTGCAATCTGAAATTTCTCATGAATGTGTCAATGGTCAAAGTTAATCTCCAACATGATTTCATCATCTGAATTGCAGATTCACAAAGATAACATATCATGGGTTTCTTTGGTTCTTGATTGGAGTCTTCACCTTGTGTTTCAGAGGGGACAAGTGATCAAGTACACTGCAATGTTGGCTTTTGGGAACTATTATGGTGTAGTGGGTTTTGCAAAAGCAAAAGGCCCAGCAGTTCCTATTGCCCTTCAAAAGGTATCTACTTTAATCCATATGATTACATAGTTATATTTTGTCAGGATTGAGTTTGTTATCAATAAGCAATGCTTGCTGGTGAATTTAGATTTTCTTAATGTTATGATGCATCATTCTTTTCTTCTCAATCTACGGCTCTGGTGGGTAGGGGTGCAAGTCGGGCAACCGACTTGAAGAATTTACACAGCATCAGCCCTGGGCCCTTGGGCCAGACCCATTCAAATTTTAGCAAATGCTCAAATTGAGCCCACCCAAGTTGCAGCTTTTGGTACATAGATTGATTTATCTAGTATTTAGTTGAATGTGCATCTATTTTGTTTTTTTTTTTTTATGGAAAAAGGTTAAAGCTAGAACTAAATTACTCTTATACAAAGAAAATGTACAGGTATAGATGATAAGCTATACCGTGGAAACTAAAGCAGCCTCAAAGTCAAAATCAGGAATTCAGAATATTTATGAAATACCAGCACCTTTGGGCAGAAAAGGAAATCATGTAAAGAGTAGGACTAAAATCTGATTCCTTTATTTCCTTTAAAATGGGAGTTCATGTGCATTGTTGTCGTTCCGACAGTTTTCCCAAATCCTAAGAACCATTCTCAGGTGCTGCTTTTGTTGTTGAGGTTCTGAACATCCATCCTTCCACTGAGATGACAACATGATGGTGAACATACTCGACCTTTCTAACTTTGATCTTGTAAGATTCCTAAAAAATTATACCTTGAGTCTCTGGCCTAGCTGCATCATCATGTCTGTATTAGGCATCTTAAAGCCACTCCAACTAAGTTAAATCCTACACATTGGAGTCTGGTATTTATATCCTATATCAAGCTTTCGAAAAAGGTCACAATGCAATGCTAGTCCCAGCTATTTGGGGTCTTGGGAGGGGTCAAGTGGATACAGACCATACCTTTGCCAGATTTTTTTCCTCATACAGTAGCCGCCCTCAGACTTGAACCTACATTCTCACACCAAGCAATGGCTCCCTTTTTATCAGTAATCATTTCATTAATATGTTGACTCTCTTTTCTGTAGTTTACTATAATGTAATTTAATACTAATAGAATTCTCTAATAAGTTAATAATAAAAATATGAAAGGTGCAATTATAGGACTGAATACAATAGGGAGAATCCAAGGCATGTATGATGTGAAAATAGATCCCCTCTATGAAAAGTATAAAATCTTAACTTGTCAATGTAGAATTTAAAAAAAAAAAAAAAAAAGCTCATTGTTACTCCTCTTTCAAGGTTATCACTTGTTGAATTGACTCAGATGCTATAGGTTAAAGCTGCTCAGAGAGATTTATTTCCTTTCTAATTTCTTTGTTATTAGAGTGATTTATTTCCTTTCTAATTTCTTTGTTATTAGAGTGATTTATTTCCTTTCTAATTTCTTTGTTATTCAGGGATGAAGTTGAATGTAGTTAGTTCATCGAGGTTTAAAGCTTGTATCCACTCTCTCCTTAGTCCATATACTTCCAAAATCATGAAAGGTTTGAGTGACTACTCACCAAAATAAAATGCATGAAAAAATACAAAAGGAAAACTGAAGTAAATAATAGAAAGAAAAAAAATGTTTGAATGAAATGTTGGTGAAAATCCAAAATGTCAACTCCAGGTATTGAGAAAATGCCCACATCGGCAATAAAATAATGTTCAGAATATCTAGAATGTAAACTTCTAGTATTCTTAAACTAAACTTGAGGCAGACTTCTATATGAAATCTAGGTGAAAATCATAAAAAAAAAACAGGGTTCTAGTAATTGCAATATACTTGATGTGAGCCAATATCATTTACTATTAGCAACACTAGTAGAGATCAGTGCTTACATGTTTAATCAAATTAGAAGTTGGAAATCATTAAACCTGAATGTACATAATCCTGAATATATATGTAACTTGAAACCTAGGAAACCTAGAAAACTATTCCGAAGTGTATTCATAACATATTCAGATCAAGAAGTAAAATTGCTCACAACAAACAACATGAAAATCTTGCAGCAATCTAATACAAACTGACCAAGCTGGTTTTGCAATCTAAAATATGTCACAAATGTGCCAATGGTCAAAGTTAATCTCCAACATGATTTCAACATCTGAATAGCTTATTCACAAAGATAACATATCATTGGTTTCTTTGGTCCCTGATTTGAGTCTTTATGGAAAGTTGTTTTTTAAAGCCAACTACTGATTAGCCTAGCTAATAGTAGTTGATAAAAAAAAACAGTTCTTAATTTCCATGGAGAGAGAGAGAGAGAGAGAGAGAGAGTTCTTCTTGAACACAAGGCAAAGTGCAATGGCATTGACTGATGTCATAACTATCAGGGTGGCTGGCACATTGGTGGGCTTTCAATTAGCTCTACTTGTTTACTTTGAATAACATTATAAAATGGTGCCAAGCAGGGGCATATTGATCTACCAGAAGAGAGTCCCTGAGTATATCTTCACCAACTAATTTTATAAAACTGAGATTTGAGGGTGCAGTTTCTATAATCCAAGAAACTTAAAAAATAGGTGGTTGGTGCATTTAGAAAGCATGAAGGCAAAACCTTGATGGTTAATTCAGGTCCTATGGGGTCCAAAAGCTCCACATGGACTGAATTCATGTCACTGCCACATGGATTGAGATTGGAC
This sequence comes from Nelumbo nucifera, assembly GCF_055504915.1. NCBI lineage: Eukaryota > Viridiplantae > Streptophyta > Magnoliopsida > Proteales > Nelumbonaceae > Nelumbo > Nelumbo nucifera. The sequence continues at coordinate 96,930,856 of NC_142649.1, forward strand.
TGAGTCTTTGGAAACTTCAAAATCATGTTATGGCAAGATCTTTTGCTTTGAGTCTGAACTCTTACTTGGTTAGGTGCTCCAATCAACAAATGTTTTATCTAATGCTCTGCTAGGGATGACATGACTTGATAGTCATCTTGGAGATCACACCCCCAGTTCAGAGTACATTTCTTCTTCTATGGAGATGGCATCTTGTGAGGAGGGCAGGAGTAGAGTCAATTCTCATTTGATCTATTTGGGAAGGGTTAGTTCATTCTCATCTATACTTTGCTATTCTTTGGTTTGGCATTAATAAAATTGTCTTATATGTTGACTCTCTTTTCAATAGTTTACTATAATGTGATTCGATATTAATAGAATTCTCTAATAAGTTAACATAAAAATACGAAAAATGCAGTTATAGGACTGAGTACAATAGGGAGAACCCAAGGCATGTATAATGTGAAAATAGATCCCCTCTACTCACCAAAATAAAATGCATCAAAAAAACACAAAAGAAAAAAATTGAAGTAAATAATAGAAAGAAAAAAAAAATGTTTTAATGAAATGTTGGTGTAAATCCAAAATTTCAACTCCAGGAAACCATTAAATCTGAATGTACATAAACCTAAATATATATGTAACTTGAAACCTAGAAAACTATTTCCAAGTATATTCATAACCTACCCTGAGTTACCAACCTTGGGACTCCTATACTTTGGAACTGACTACCTTGAGTTACCATCAACTAAGATGACAATCCACCAACTGATTTTATAAAACTGAGATTTGAGAGTGCACTTTCTATAATCCAAGAAACTTAAAAATAGGTGGTTGGTACATTTAAAAAGCATGAAGGCAAAACCTTGATGGTTAATTCAGGTCCTATTGGGGCCAAAAGCTTCACATGAACTGAATTCATGTCACTGCCACATGGATTGAGATTGGAGTGCTTAACTGGGTGTTGGAATCTGGTGGTGGAAAGGGATTCACAAATGATAATTAGCTCGATGAGGACAGAGAGTCCTTGGGAACTTCAAAATCATGTTAAGGCAAGATCTTTTGCCATGATTCTGAAATCTTACTTGGTTAGGTGGTCCAATCAGCAAATGTTTTATCTAATGCTCTTGCTAGGGATGACATGACTTGATAGTCATCTTGGCGATCACACCCCTAATTCAAAGTGTGTTTCTTGTTCTACGGAGATGGCATCTTGTGAGGAGGGCAGGAATAGAGTCAGTTCTCATTTGATCTGTTTGGGGAGGGGTAGTTCATTCTCATCTAGCTGTACTTTGCTATTCTTTGGTTTGGCATTAATAAAATCGTCTAATATGTTGTCTCTCTTTTCTATAGTTTACTATAATGTGACTCAATAGTAATAGAATTCTCTAATAAGTTAATAAAAATACGAAAGGTGCAATTATAGGACTGAGTACAATAGGGAGAATCCAAGGCATGTATGATGTGAAAATAGATCCCCTCTAGTCACCAAAATAAAATGCATCAAAAAATTCGAAAGAAGAAACTGAAGTAAATAATAGAAAGAAAAAAAAAATGTTTGAATGAAATGTTGGTGTAAATGGTGTAAATCCAAAATGTCAACTCCAGGAAATCATTAAATCTGAATGTACATAAACCTGAATATATATATATATATATGTATATGTGTGTAACTTGAAACCAAAATACAACCTCCCACTGATGGGGTGCATCTAGAGTTTTCTGGACTGTTTTTATCTATTCTAGTGACCAATCCCGGTTTTGGGTGGTTTGATAATACCTGGAGTGAGCAGCTGGAAGATTTCCTTTTCTCCAGGTTCCTATTTGGGGTTTTCCAGGGACAACCCAGAATGGAAGCTGCAAGTGGTCGAAGACTTCTTTTGGAGTGATTGTTGTTGCATGTTTACATGTAGAGAAGATGTCAATAGTGGTCAGAGATGTTGTTTCACTCTTGGAAAAAAGAACTGATGTTTACACTAGGATTTACTTCATTTTCCCTCTGCTTTATTCAGTATAGGTTTCAGACAGAGTGTCTGGTTTTTTGGTTGACTTCTGTACTATTGTCTCAGCTTGTGGGTTATATTAGGGGCTGGTGGTATGACAGATAGTACAAATTCTCAAATTACAATAGTTAAATTAGATGGGGTTAACTATTTGGAATGGACACAATTTGCTAAGGTTAACCCCTGTAAAATTTGACAAAAGGAGAAAGTGATGGGAACACTCAATGCACATGCCCATGCATACTAGGGTGTATTGATACCTTAAACCTTTGTGTTAGGTGCGGTAACATTGATGTTTCTTGGATAGTAGACATAGGTGCCCCTAACACCTATGTCTCACTGAACTACATAACAATGGTATATATCTAGCACATAACGTGTAGGTAAAAATGGATGGGATGTTACCACCCTATCTAATAGAACCATACATGTATCAACCATATATATGTGTAGAGAACACTGATGTGGGCCCCACAGCTGTGGTCCCACTCTGTTTGTAGGGTAGAATGTATCTAGTCATAGCTGATGGTCAATCTGTTATTCTGTTATTCCAGTTGTTATTTACTTTTCAGTTTTATATTGTTATGTGTTATGATGTAAACACCAAGGGCAGATGTGTCCTTTCATGTAACTAGCATAACATATAAATATTAAATTGAAGTGGCGGCGGCAGAACATTGAGATTTTGTTCTTCTCCTCAAAGCCTGTGTTCTACTACTCTCTCACTACTCTTTCTCCTCTTTCTTCTTCACTTTCTCTTCTCTTCGAACCTGATGTTTCTTAGTGATCAAGACTGATAGCTGTCTTGAAAACCTACATGGTATCAGAGCCAAGTTAGGGTTTCTCGTGTGAGTCTAATACCATCCGACCACATGAGAATCTCCTAGGACTAGAAGCTGAAAAGGAGGAGTTCGCAGACTGATTCTTGGAGATCGCCAGAAGTGCTAGCAGCTATTGGAAGCTTGTTAGGGTTGCAGAGTGTTGGTGGTCAAGAAGGATCAGAGAAGACTAGGGTTCGAGTAACCTTAGAAGGCAGTAGACATTTTTTCCTCATAAGTTATTTAATTTCTAAGAGAAGTTCTATTAGAGAAGATAGGTTGGACCTATCTAGAGAGGGAGGCCGAACCATTCTAGGGTTTTCTCTCTTCGATTCACTAGGGTTTTATAGCAAACCCTACTGTTGGGCCGAACTGCCTCAACTTTGTTTCTCTCTGCTCTAGGGTTTGAAAGTGATCTTGCGGCAAGCCCTAATGTTAGACTGAACCTTGTCATCTACCTAGAGCTGCCCTCAAGTTTATTGTTAGCATTGATCAAATTCTAGGGTTTCTTATTAACCCTACTACAAGTCTATCTATACAATACTTATTGGATTGTGCAACTGAATTGTTCATTTTAAGGACTGATTAAAACCCTAACTCTGCCAAGCATATCAGACCTACTTCTAAGCTGTTTTTCAGAATTTTTTTTTGGGTTTTCGAACTCTCTAAAGGGGTTAGAGCTCTATGGACAGCTACTGTTGTGTTGGCTAGTTGGTTTTAGATCATAATTATCCCAGTTTTGTGCACATACACTGTGAATACAGATCAGGCCTATACTGTTTTTTGATTGTGATTGGTAGTCCAAGTGCTGTTTTGAGACTTGACAGAAATGGAGTTTAAAAATCAGGTAGAAGGCAGTCTTGGAAACATCAGTTATGGTGTGTTTCTGAGATGGGTGGTCATATTACAATTGTAAAGTTTGATGGATCAAACTATTTGGAATGGGCCCAATCAGCCATGATGGCTATTGGTGGAAGAGGTAAATTAGGGTACCTCTTGGGAGATATGAAAGAACCTCCCAAGGGAGACCCGACATATACCAAGTGGATCCAAGAAAACTACTTGGTTATGACATGGCTGTGTAATTCTATGCAGCCTCATATTAGCCAGAATTACTTGTGGGCAAAGACAACTAAGGAGATATGGGATGTTATGAAAGAAACTTATTCCCAACCCCTTAATGTTGCCAGAGCATATGAATTGAAATGTGAAGTGAAAAATCTTAAACAAGGAGAGAGACCAGTTTCAGTCCATATGGCGTGAGATTGATCACTTAGAGACTCCTGAGTGGGAGAGTCCCAAAGATGCACAGATATATAGAAAGCAGGTTGAGACAAATCGGGTATTTGAGTTTCTGGCAGGCCTAAATTTAGAGTATGATTGTGCGACAACAGATTTTGACTAGAGACAGTGTGACTCTCTCTCAGGCATACTCATTCGTACACAGTGAAAAGACCAGAAGGAAAGTTATGATGCAACCTCAATCCCCCACACCAGTCTTTGTAGCGGTCACACCCAAATCAGGGGGTGATTCAGAAAAGGACAGGAGGAAGGAAGACAAGAAAGATGTGGTATGTGAACATTGTAAGAAGCCCAAACATACAAAAGAAACATGTTGGAAACCGCATCCTCACTTGGTTCCTGCGAAGTTGAGAAGCAAGAAGGGCACTGCTCATGTAGCCGTGAACACTGATTCAACATCTTCATCTGGCACAAAAGGAACATCTTTAGAGACCTTAGCTGCAGTTCGGGCTGCCCTAATACAGTTAGAAAAGGAAGTTGGAAATTCAGCTCAGCCACCATAGTCACCATCAGCCCCTGCCACATCTGCCTTTGCACATTCAGGTACTCGAGCTTTAGCCTACCATGCCTCAGCTCCAGGTACTACTGAACCTTGTTGGGTAATAGATTCAGGTGCATCCGATCACACGACTAGCTTGCCTTCATTGTTTAGCACTTACCATTTGTCTTCTAGTAGGGATAAAGTATCTATTGCTGATGGCTCCCTGGTTCCTATTTCTGGAAAGGGTGACATCAAGTTATCAGATACTATCTCCCTGTCATCTGTCTTGCATGTTCCTAAGCTTCATACTAACCTTCTTTCAGTCAGTAGTATTACCAAGCATATGAACTGCTCAATAACCTTCTTCCCTGACCGATGTGTTTTTCAGGACTTGGAGACGAAGAAGGTGATTGGGACTGGCTGTGAGACGAATGGGATCTATCTGCTCGAGGAGAGGTTCCGTCAGGAAGAGTCAGTAGAGAAGATGTCTTTTGTTTCTCAGAGTGTGAGTCCGGTTATGCTTTGGCATAACCGATTAGGTCATTTGTCTTTTCGGTCTCTAAAGAGTCTATTTCCAGCTTTATTTGAGTCTATTGAGTTGTCTCAGTTGCAGTGTGAAAGTTGTGAGTTTGCTAAGCATTGTAGAAACCCTTATTTATTGAGTAATAAAATGAGTGATAATTTTTTTTATATTGTGCATAATGACATTTGGGGGCCTTATCACATCCCTTCCATGGGTGGGTACATATATTTCTTGTTATTTGTTGATGACCATACCCGTTTTTCTTGAGTTTATCTCATGCGTTCACGAGATGAGGTACCTGCCCTGACCCAAAACTTTCACCAAATGATCCTAACCCAATTTGATGCCAAGATCAAAGTTCTCAGATCTGATAATGCAAAGGAATACTTTGCTAAATCATTGACATCTTATCTTCTTCATCATGGGGTTATCCACCAAAGCTCTTGCCCTCATACACCTCAGCAGAATGGAGTTGCCGAAAGGAAGGATAGGCACATCCTGGAAGTGGTTAGAAGTCTCATGTTTACTTCCAATATTCCTATTCGCTTCTGGGGTGATGCTATCCTCACGGCGGTATATCTTATTAATCGGGTTCCTTCTACACCCATGTGAGGACTTGTTTTCTATTCCCCTTAAAACATTTAGTTGTACCTGCTTTGTTCAGCTTTTTGGACCCCATCACTCCAAGTTCGAACCCAAAGCCTCCAAATGCATCTTCCTTGGTTATGCACAAACTCAAAAGGGTTATTGCTGCTATGATCCTGTCTCAGGGAGGAAGTTTGTCTCCATGGATGTCACCTTCTTTGAGGAGACACCCTATTATCCTCGGGTTTCTCCTCAAGGGGAGAGCAGTGAGAGTAGGGGTTTGAGTCCTTGTCTTCAGGGGGAGAACAGTGGGAGTGGGGTAGTTCCTTTACCTATTCCATTGGGTGACGAGAGTTGCAATGGTGAGGGCGGTCAGAGGAATCAGGAGTTGAGGGGGAGTTGCAATGGTGAGGGTGGTCAGAGGGATCAAGAGTTGAGGGTCTATCACAGGCGGTGTAGGCAGGTTAACCCCGATCATCAGCAGTCCAGGCCAGCTCCAATCTCATCTGCAGCTCCAGGTCCAGGTATTACAGTCCTAGGGCCCACAAAGACTTCCTCTATTGTTGCCATTTCACCTCCTACAGATGACCTTGACCTTCCGATTGCAGTCCGTAAAGGGAAATGACATTGTACCACATCTACAGCCCACTGTATTTCCCATTTTTTATCCTATGATCGTCTATCTCCTACCTACAGGTCCTACCTTAGTTCCATTTCCAATGTCCCTATTCCAAGAACAGTACAAGAAGCCCTATCCGTCCCAGAATGGAAAGATGCAATTTAAGTTGAAATGGATGCCCTGTTGAAAAATAACACCTGGGAGGTAGTTGATATGCCCAAAGGAAAGAAACCAGTTGGATGCAGATGGGTATTTACGGTAAAGCATAATGCAGATGGATCCATTGAGAGGTATAAAGCTCGGTTAGTTGCAAGAGGGTTTACACAAACTTATGGCATAGATTACTTGGAGACCTTTGCCCCAATAGCCAAGATGACCATTATTCGAGTCCTATTATCACTTGCAGCAAGTCACACTTGGCCTTTATACCAAATGGATGTGAAAAATGCTTTTCTGAATGAAGATCTGAAGGAAGAGGTTTACATGTGTTTGCCTCCTGGATTCTATGATGCAGAAACAGGTAAGAAGGTCTGCCGGCTCAACAAGGCTTTGTATGGTTTGAAACAGTCACCAAGGGCTTGGTTTGATAGATTCAGACTAGCCCTTGTGAAGTTTGGTTATGTATAGGCCCAGTCAGATCATACTCTATTCACCAAGAGGGTGGAGTCCTCCTTGACACTACTGGCAGTATATGTTGATGATATTGTGGTCACAGGGAATGATAGCCATGAGATTGAATCCCTTAAACAACTCCTTCATCAAGAATTTGAGGTGAAAGACCTTGGTGTACTCCGGTATTTTTTGGGTATTAAGGTTGCTAGATCCAAACAGGGGATCTTTATCTCTCAGAGGAAATATGTCCTAGACCTGTTGGCAAAAACTGGAAAGTTAGGTGTCAAGCCTGCAGATACACCAATTGAACAGAATCACAGGATTAGTGTAGAGAGTGGGGAGTTTCTTGAAGACAAAGTTATGTTCCAGCGATTGGTAGGAAAGCTCCTATATCTTTGGCTCACTCGGCCAGATATTACTTATGTTGTTAGTGTTGTCAGCCAGTACATGCATTCTCCTAGAACCACACATCTTCTTGCAGCAAAAAGAATCCTAGCCTACTTGAAGAGATGCCCGGGTAGGGGTATACTGTTCAAGAACAACAACCACATGAACGTGGAGGTCTATACAGATGCTAATTGGGCTGGGAGTGTTGATGACAGAAGGTCTACCTCAGGATATTGTGCTCTTGTGGGAGGAAACCTTGTCTCCTGGAGAAGTAAGAAACAAAGTGTTGTCTCCCGGTCTAGTGCTGAAGCAGAATACAGGTCCATGGCCAACGGAGTGGCTGAAATCCTATGGCTAAGATCTCTACTTGAGGAGTTGGGTATTGAGTATGAGAAGCCCCTGATGTTGTATTGTGATAATCAAGTAGCCATTAATATCATAATCTAGTGCAGCATGATAGAACCAAACACATTGAAGTTGACCGCTATTTTGTATGAGAGAGGGTCTCATCTCAAGAAGTATGCCTCCCTTACATCACATCCAGTATGCAACTAGTAGACATCCTCACTAAAGCCGTATCAAGAAAGAAGCTAGAAGCGGATCTATCCAAGTTGGGAATGATGAACATTTACTCCCAACTTGAGGGGGAGTGTAGAGAACACTGATGTGGGCCCCACAGTTGTGGTCCCACTCTGTTCGTAGGGTAGAATGTATCTAGTCATAGCTGATGGTCAATCTGTTATTCTGTTATTCTAGTTATTTACTTTTTAGTTTTATATTGTTATGTGTTATGATGTAAACACCAAGGGCAGATGTGTTCTTTCATGTAACTAGCATAACATTTAAATATTAAATTGAAGTGGCGGCGGCAGAACATTGAGATTTTGTTCTTCTCCTCAAAGCCTGTGTTCTACTACTCTCTCACTACTCTTTCTTCTCTTTCTTCTTCACTTTCTCTTCTCTTCGAACCTGAAGTTTCTTAGTGATCAAGACTAGAGCAGTCTTGAAAACTTACAATATGAATTAACCAGGTTTTCCATGAATTAGGATGTCTCAGGTTTATAAGGAAATGGATAATTAGATCCCTTGTGTAGGAGTCCCATTCAAACACCTAATTTCCTATAATATTACCTAGGATCTTAGTGAAACCATATGCAACCAAAATAGAATATCCCATAATGAAACAAAGTTAACTCATCAAAATCATGATGTCCTGCAAGAAAATGACTATGAGTATGCATAAACTATATAGAATTTCCCAAAAAAAAAGGATTCGTAACCATGCATTAATGTAGGCCCCATATGTGATGATTTTGAGTTTCTTCACAAGACTCCTAGAACTATATTTTTGAGTTATCCAGGATATTTATTTTGACACATGTAGCCAACCTCATATAGTTGGGATAAGGTGTGGATGACGATGCTGATATTTTGAGTTATCCAGGATATTTATTACCATATTTCTAGATTTTGGGAATCTTTGAATTGCTTATTCACAGAGATAACATACCATGTGTTTCTTTGGTTCCTGATTGGAGTCTTTATGGAAAGTTGTTTTTTAAAGCCAACTACCGATTAGCCTAGCTAACAATAGCTGATAAAAAAACAGTTCTTGATTTCCATGGAGAGAATTAGAGAGGGAGAGATAAGAGGGAAAGGAAGAGGAAAATAAAGGGGAAATCAGTAACAGTTAATTTTTTATTCTGATTGACAAATCAGTAACAGTTTTCTTATATCTTCAATAAACCATTTGAAGCCTTCAGGGCTCTATTAAATTGACAATTGTATGATACAGATGCAAAGGCTATAGATGCAAAGGTTGTATATTGAATCACAGGGAATAAAAGAGAAGAAAGCACTATACCTATAGATGCAAAGGCTACCTTGACAGGAGGAAACAACAGAGAACCTGCAAGAAAATAACTATGAGTATGCATAAACTATATAGAATTTCCCAAAAAATAGATTCATAGCCATGCATTAATGTAGGCCCATATGTGATGATTTTGAGTTTCTTGACAAGCCTGAATGGTGTGCATGAATGTTCAAGGCTGAAGCATCAAGAAGTTCCATTTATTTCAAACCAAAACAAGGGGAGGATGTAGTGTACATGAGAGGATGACTAGATGTATAGGCCAAATGACCAAAATACAACTTCCCACTGATGGGATGCATCTAGAGTTTTTCTGGAATGTTTTTATCTATTCTAGTGATCAATCTCAATTTTGGGTGGCTTGACAATACCTAGAGCGAGCAACTGGAAGTTTTCCTTTTCTCCAGGTTCCTGTTTGGGGTTTGCCAAGGCAACCCAGAATTGGAACTACAATTAGTCTAAGACTTCTTTTGGAGTGATTGTTGTTGTGTTTACATGTAGAGAGGATATCAATAGTGGTCAGAGATGATGTTTCACTCTTGGAGAAAAGAACTGGTGTTTACACTAGGATTTGCTCCATTTTCCCTCTGCTTTATTCAGTATAAGTTTCAGACAGTGGCTGATTGTTTTTTGGTTGACTTTTGTACTATTGACTCAGCTTGTGGATTATATTAGGGGCTGGTGGTGTGACAGATAGTACAAATTCTCATATTACAATAGTTAAATTAGATGGGGTTAACTGTTTGGAGTGGACACAATTTGCTAGGTTAACCCCTGTAAAATTTGAAAAAAAAAAAGGAGAAAGTGATGGGAACACCCAATGCGCATGCCCATGCATACCAGGGTGTATTGATACCTTGAACCTTTTGTGTTAGGTGAGGTAACATTGATGTTTCTTGGGTAGTAGACTCAGGTGCCCCTAACACCAATATTTTCATTTTTATAAAGAGGTGGTATGGTTCTAGAACACAACTGGCCTTTTTTTTTTTTGAATCATGAAGTGAACACCACCGAAATTGGTTTTAAAGTTTTAGTCCAAGTAAATCTTGCTTGAAGCAATCCCAATTCTCTCAGCTCGTAACAAATCAAATGGTTGAACTTAAAGTTACTGAATTGGATAACACTATTGGACTCAATTTATGATTATACAGGCACTCAATCTTGCATTACTACTTGAGTCATGGGAGTGCTTTGCTTTGACGTTTGAACTGTGATATCACAAAAAGATTGGGTTTGGAACATCGCAAGATTTTGCTGGGTATTGGTTTGAGGAAATTTTGCTCATTCCCTAGTGCTTGAGACGGGATGGGTTCTTCACATGGGGAACATCTTCCACACTTGTCATGAGGAGATGTTCTCAATACACAAGTGGGATGTACTCTGTGGGGCATGGTTGCAATTTCTAAAATATGCCCCGCACGTGCGCTTAATTACAGTCAATCCCTCATGGTTGATGTTCCCAATACACGAGGGGGATGGGCTATCCTAGTGCTTTGAATTCGAGATAAAAGAGGTTATGCAATCACCATCGTCAGATGGAGATTGTGTCCATGTTTAATTAGACGTTGCAAGTTAGTCTTGTGACAGAAAGATCCTTTACGAGACCTGGTTTTATGTGAATTCAAAACAAAAGATCTTTTCTTTTCTCTTTTGTGGCGCATAAAAATTAGGGGCATAGCATAGAAGGACGAAAAAAAAAAGCAGTGATAAAGCCTAATACCAGTGTGCTCCGTGGGGCGTAGCATTGAACGATGAAACACCTCAACTGTATAGCAGGACCAAATGACCAATGATAATGCCAAATACCGTGATCAAATACATGATACTCACACTAAGAGATTGAATTATTGTGGGCTATATGTATTTTATGACTGATGTGGAGTGTTGTAATTGGTTTCATAGCCTCCTAAACAGTTATTGCCTTCGGCTAATCCTATCTCGAAAAAAACCCTGGTTGCTAGGATAAAATAACCTGATAAAGCTTCATCAGTTCATGTGCATAATATGTTAGCATGTGGGTAAAAGAGTAATTGCAATCAATACTTTTAATTAAAAAAAGACAAACAAGGGACTGAAGAAACTTTGGGTTCTCTCCACGTGAAACATGTTAATCCACCGGTTCGATCAAGTAGGCACAACATTGTAAGCACGTCCAATGAGCACTTGAAAATTTTTTTGACACCTGTCCCTTAAAATACCTACACCCCACTCTTGAAAAAGATTAAAACCCACTTTTGACATTTGCCAGAATACTTAACAAGTGCTCATTTAACGTGCTTATGTTGTGCCTACTAGATCCGGTCCTGTTAACCCACAAGCCATGCCTCCAGCACTGTTACTAATAGGGATGGCAATTTTCTCCATTTCCCCGATCCCCATGGGGATCTGCCCCGAATGAGATGATGATGGAAAAATTTTCATCCCCATTAGCAGAGATGGGACAGGGCCCAATCCCTATCCGTGGGATTCCCACTAATATATATGTATATATGTATATATGTATGCATACGTTATATATGTATATATGTACACATACATCTATATATTAATATTTTTAAAAATATGATTGAATATGTTTGAATCTTTTCTAATAGAATTGTAAATTTTAATTATTTTATTTTTTAAATAAAATAAAAAACAAAAACAAAATGATTAACATTATAAAAATCACAGGAAATGGGGATCCTCATGGGGACGGGGATGGGAATAAGCTTGGCCCCATTAGCGGCGACGAGGCTCCCCATCCCCGCCCCGTTGCTGTTCCTAACCCCACAGTATATCTTAATCATGTATTGGGAGCATATCTCCCACCGACAACTTCAGGAGGTATTTCCAAAACACGCTGAAATGTGCATGTGGGGCGCCATTTGTGGGGTGCAGATATGAGATATGATCTCGTCCATGTCTGCTGCTTGTACCTGTGCATTCACTAAATCACTGGCATAGTTACTGATGATTGGTTACACGGTCCATTATACACAGTCTTGCAAGCAACAGATCCAAACGTTGCCAAGGCATCATCTTAGTAACTCTTAGATGTTAAGGTTATGTTTGATTTGTTCATGGGGAGATATGCCCGATGTGCAACACTGCAACTATAATGATTTGTTGGGATAGTATTGTAAGCGTTTGTTGGAGCACATATGAACAATTTGTGTATCTTGGCCGAATTTGGTGGACTAAAAGACTGAAGCAAAACATCAAACTTGTAAAAATACTAAAGAAAAAGAAAATATTAAAAATAAATGGTTAAATGTTGCAGAAATCATATTCAAATTTAAAGAAAAAGAAATCATATTTAGGCGGTGGGAGGAGAAGGAAAGAGGGAAGAAGACTAGGAGAGGGCGGTGAACAGAGCACCGCCACCATTGCCAAAGAGAAGAAGAAGAGGACACTGGTCGCCAGAGCTGGAGGGACATGTGCGGTGAGCAAAGTCCACCGGCGGGAAGAAGAAGAAGAACTGAAAGAGGAGGAGAGAGACTATTTGGTATCGGCGGCGAGGTGCTGGTGGTGGTGGCTGGAGTGGCTGGACTGAGGTTAGGTTTGAAGAGGAAGAAGAGAATCAGAGATCGATCGAAGAGGGTATATTTTTTATTGGGATTGGGATTTTTCGATTGTACCTTAGGGGCTGTTTGGCCCAATTTTAAGTTTTTTTTTTTATTTTTGTACTAAAAACTGAGAATGTTAAAAAACCGGCTGGTTAAGCAAAACTGGGACTGGTTCTCCGGTTCTCCAGTTGAACCTGCTAGGCAAACGGTTTTTCATAGTTTTTGAACATACCGGTTTTAGGGGTATGTCTGGACCGGCCAGGGGCCAGTCAGGGTTTAACCGGCCGGTCCGGTCCCATTTTCAGAACATTGATGGAAATGCACAGGTGTAGCAGATTGAGAGTCGGATTTGAAGATTAAATATTTGGAGTCTGAAGCTTAAGCCAAAGATAGTTCAATACAAACATAGATTATCAAAGTGCAAACAACATGATATATTTTAAGAAGAAAGCCAGGCGTTTACAAATCACACTGGAGTCTAGACTAGAGGAGGCCTCTCCCTGTTCAAGAAGAAAGCCAAGCGTTTAAGCAATTCCCTAGCTGTCTCAGTATTTGGGTTGTAGAGATGGAACCCATGCTCTTCTCCTTCTGTCTCTGCAAACTCCACAACTCCTATCCACCCGCTCCTGGCCAACGATTCATAGTAAAGCCACCCTCTATCTCTCAAAGCGTCCTTCCCTGCAACAAACACAATAACTCTTGTGCACCCAAGACCCAACAAACTTGGAGCATTGGCTGCCAACGGATTGATCTGTGGGTCATCGTTATCGGGCTGTGATGGGCACACATAAGGCCATAAACGGTCAAACAACGCCTTGACAGGGGCCATTGCCTCAGACCCTATCGGTGTCGCCCCCCAGAAGTGAGGATGGACCAGTGCAATCCCAAGAATTTCCATACCAAGGCCGCCAGAATTGGGGTCTCCGGCCCTCATTGCCATGTGATGGGCAATATTGGCCCCCGAGCTCTCCCCAGCCAAGAAGACACGGCCAAAGTCGGCATGCTCAGTCAACCAAGACTCAGGACCCTCCCCCTTAGAGTGAGAAGCAACCCACTGAAGCGCAGCCCATGAGTCGTCGTAGGCAGCAGGGATGGGGTTCTCTGGCGCTAGTCTATAGGCCACCGACACAGCAACGATGTTGGCCTCCGCAACTAGTAAATTGAGATGGTGATGGTACATGGGAGTAGAAGGATGCCCAATGATAAAACCACCTCCATGGAAGTATACGAGGATGGGGAGCTTTTGATTAGCATCGGCGAGCTTCGGTAGGTATAGGCGCGCGGAGACGCCAGAATCTGGTACGATCAGAACATCTTTAGAAGAAACACCGGTCTCGGAATCCAGGGAAGCAGGGACTGAATCGGTGCCTAGAAGCCTTTCGACGTGCCCATCTTTGTAAACACGAAGAAAGGGAAGGAATTCGTGGTCTACTTCAGCCTTGCTCATATCCATTAATGCAGACTAGACAGTTTTGAGACACACAAACAGTGAGGGACTGGTTAGGTTTTATGGTTAATGTGGATCGAAAGACAGATGAGCTCATTAGACAATCGCCACGTGCTTTTAACTTTTCCAAAACCTAATCCAAGTTGAGGCTCAACCCATTCAACTCACGACCACAAAAGCCGCTATCATATTCATATATGTACATGGCTAGCTAATGCCCTGAAATGGGGAGGGGGGATGAACGGTACCTTGTTTCGACTATATATATTCATTCGTTCCTATCTATTGTCTAAGATGTAATCTTGTTCCAACTTCCAAGATTGGTGACAGTGAAGATTGGTCAATTCAATCAAAGATAAACTCTTCCTTATTCCATTTGAATTTGATAGCCACAACTCAGAGGTGTAAAACGGGCCGTTCTGGGCCGGTACGGCATGGCCCACGTGCATCCGTACAAAGTGCAGACTCGTAGGTTATGCCTCCTCTTAAGATATTCTAGGGGATCGGCTGGCACTGCCCATGGCCTAAGCCCGCATAGGCTCGGGCCTAGGTCAGGCTGGTTTGTAGGCTGAGTCTTGGGTTAGGCCAGATTGTAGATCGGGCCAAAGCTATTTATTTAAAAAAAATGAAAAAAAACTTAAAATTTTAATTTTATATAAATTTTGATGTACACATATGCTCATATATACAATAATTAAATAAAATCAAAAACAATTATTTATTTTATTAATATATTATATCCTATATTTTATTATATAATCATAATTTATATAATATATTATATATTATATCTAAATATATATATGGGTCATGTTGGGCCATGTTGCAGGCCGGGTTGGGCCGAGCCATGGGCCACAAGTGGTACACCACAACAGTGTAGGTTGTGTTGGCCCGGCCCACTGACTTGAAACCCCAAGCCCGACACATCCATACAACCGTGTCGTGCCCCAATACGACCCGTGGGCCATCAAGCTAGGTCAACTCGAAATCGTGCTAGGCCACGGGCGGCACGACCTAATTTACACCTCTACTCACAACTCCTTTGTTGTAAGTTATTTTGCCAATGTTTTTTAAACCAACGTTGGAACCAAAACCACTTTCGCCACCGATTTGGAGGTCAGTGGTTCTTTTATACAGTCTGAGCGGACAATTCAATGCAATTTAAAACAAGAAAAATAATTAAAATAAAAAATAATCAAAAACCATTGTTTGGATAATGGATCGGTTATTTGATCACTCATGTCATTGAGTTGCTAATCAAATCAATGATTTTTGGCAAAGGCTTAGTTTGGAAGGAGTACAAATACAAATATATATATATATATATATATGTAAAATGCAAAACCTTTCATTTTGTATTATTTTATGTGTATTTGTACTCCTTTCAAATTGAGCCAAAGGAACTAAGGATAAAACATAAATGGTTGTCTGAATAGTTATCGGGCTGAACGGTTTGACCATCTGGATCAAGAACAATTTAAAAACCAGGGTTTATTGGTGGAGTGATCACCTTTAAATTTTATTATCCATTCTCAAAAAAGAAGAAACATGATACAAAGAAGGAATAACCTGTTTTGCCCTAGGATCAAGATACAAAGCACACAATCTCGCTATCTCAAGTTCTCAGCCCAACCCTAAAACAAGGAGGAAAATAACCAATATATCCAAAAAAACAAAGAAAACTAACCTATATGCAATGCATGAAGCCTTAGGTTGTCTTTCTCTTAATAAGGTCAGGAGCTCATGCATAATCAGTGTTTTCGAACAATTGCTGACCCGAATGGTTGGACCCTTTGGCTCAGGAACCGTTTAGGAAATCGATTCCGTTTTACTCTAAACCTGGTCCTTAGCCAAAAACCGTTGAATTGGTTAGCAACTCGTTCACCTAAGCAGTCGAACCGTTGACCAGTTTGACCCGCTCAATGATTTTTTGTTAGAACGGGCTATCCATTTGAACCGGACGGATGAACCATCAACTCGAAAACCAGTCGACAAAACGATTTTGGGTCCTTTATATGAGCTATATGGCAAAATTCTTCAAATCATATGAGTTATATGATTCCTCAAAATTTTTAGTTTTCAATTTTAAAATATAGAAATATCAAGTATGAGACTACTAGTTAAAGTTTTTAAAAAAGCCTTCAATGTGACTAACCAAATCTGTTTGATGTGCATAATTTTGTCTACAATCCTTCGGGTCCCCATTTTGACACCAATTTATGCATCCTTGCTCTCTCTCTCTCTCTCTCTCTCTCTCTCTCTCTCTCTCTCTATATATATATATATATATATATATATATATATATATAGACACACACACGCACACACACAAGAGATGCCAACTATCTATACTACTTATAAAAGTGCAAATGAGGTATTGGGCTTTTGGAATTTTTCTTCACTAAACTACCCCTCCTATTGAATTTGGTTCATCTCCATTGAGAGGGTAAAAATTGTAACTAAAATAATACTATTAAATAAATTTAAGTACCTCTCATTAAGTTTTACATTTGAGTAATTAGATAAATCACATTCTTTCATTGAATCCAACATTTTACTTTTATTTATCATTATTAAACTCCACTAATAAATCCATATACAATCATTATTAGGGTTAATTACTTACATGTACCTTGTATATATAGGGAACTACTTAAATGTACCCTAAACTTTCAAAACCACTTATATATACCTTGTAATATGACCCCACAACACAAATAAGCCGTCGAATGCAGTGTTAAACTTTTTTTGGACTAAAATTACCCTTTATTTCATTGTTTGAGAAAGGGTATAAAAGTTATTTTATTATAGCTTTAATGGGTATTATAATGGCCATATTTGTATATTTAATCCATCTCTGATTGTAAGGTTTGAAAATGTAACTTCAATTATTACTTTTCAGCTCATTTAATCTCCTCTCATTAAGTTTTATACTTAAGGTATTAAATCCCATTATCTCTTATTAAATCCTATATTTTTAAGTTACCTTTCACTAATTAGATCTATGTCAATATTTTAACAACATAAACCCATAATTTTAAAACTAACTCAAAAACAAAATAATTCTTTATCTAAGTGGTGGCTAAGCAATTTAACAATCTGAATCAATTTGATCAACCTATGAAGTTATAGCTAGGTAATAAAATTTTTAAAATAGAAATAAATATAGAAAATTACAAAAGAAGTAGACACATTTATGGTAATTAAATTAAAAAAAATAAGTGTTATAAACAAGAATTATTTTTATTGAAAGTGAAATAAAAATTAAAAAATACATAAATTTTGCAAAAAAAAAATTTAAGAACATGTATAATATCATGTATTTATCATATTAAACAAAAAGTAAGTGTGACATATCAGAATTATTTTTACACACAAAAATACAAAAAAAATTATAGAAAAAATTGAACACATCTATAATTTTATATTTACACTACTATTAAAAATTTGAATAAAATTGTGGAATTCTTTTGACAAAAATCAAGGTTTTAAAAACCAACCTAGAAATGAAACCACTTTGGCTTTCAGTTTCTGGGCCAGCGGTTCAACCATTCAATTTGAATGGGTCAAAATCCACCATATATATACATTATTATGAGAGGGGAGTGTGAGACTTTGAGAAAGAGGCGGCTGTAGGTTAAATCTAAAAATTGAGAAAAAAGAAAGATAAGAATAATGAAGCATTATCGAAGGTGGTTGTCACCATGTTCAGAAGCGTCGTCGGAGGTGGTTGTCACCATGTTCACCGATCGTTGTTGTAGAACCATTTGCCCTGAGAAGAAGGAGGAGGAACCACCACCGATGGCTATCTCTTTGTTTATCATCACCGTTGCTACAACACTGTTTGCCCTCTTCTTATATCTCCATCATCTCTCTAAATCTCTCTCAAATCCCAAATCATTTACACCATTGGTGTATCTCAGATTTTAATATAAATTGGTCTTTAATCTCTCATCTCTTGCATCGATTTTTTTATTTCTTCATTGAAGTTGCAATTTTTTGTTGTTATAACTTAAAAAAATAATCAAAGAAATGAAAAAAACTCAAAATCAAAATGGAAAAACTATAAACCCTAAATAATTTTGACCATTTGGAATAATCGAACAAGATTATGAGATTTGAAAGTTTCTTGTTTTTAAATTTTTTAATTTATATTTTAAAATAAATAACAAATTTGGAATTAGTTTGAAAGCAACCCGAGAACCATTAATTGGGTCGAATATTTAAATGGTTAAATCAACCGGATCAACGGTTCTCTAACCATTTCAACGTTTTTTTATAAAATAGTAACCTAGGGCCAAAACGGAACTAGTGACCTAACTGGTTCCTAGGCCAAATGGTTCGACCATCCTTTCTGATATAGTTTTTAATACAATGACTAAAATACTCATTTTTTAATTTACTCCCTATTTAATTGTAAGGTTTAAATTGTAAATTGAACTTCTACTTTTCACCTCATTCAATTCCATCTATTTAAATCTTATTTTTTTTTTATAAATGAACAAAAGAAAAAAGATACATCAAAAAGATAAAGCACTACAAAAAGAGGAGTTTAGCCAAGCAGGTAAGTGTATCAAAGATATTGGAAACTTCACAATTTGATCTATTTATCACATATTTGGATGAGGTGTTTATGCAATCAGATTTGGAATTTGCAATTTGCATATTATTAATAATAAAACAAAAAAATAAAAAATACATAAAGTTTATAAAAATATTGGATATATTATTATTATAATTATCATCATCTAGAATTGCCACATGCAAAGCACATGCATACTTACTAGTTAAAAAAAGCATTAGAGCTATTAGATATTTCATTAATTTTGTTATAATTCCATTTTTACCCTTGTTCTTCCTTCCTCCCTTCTCCAAACTGAATGAATGAAGGTGATGCAGATATGGAAATATAGAAGAAGAAAAGGTCAAATTGTCAAAGACAACCAGATCTGACCATAGATCTAGAACAATATGAACTTAAAACAAAAACAAAGTAGATGGAATGTTGAAAATACTGTTCATTCGCCAAGGAAATGTTATCCAAAGAAAAATAAGAAGAAAAGCGGCAACTTTAAAGAAGGTATTTAAAAGACATAGGAACCAAATCTCTAATACCTTTGATTTTGCTAGGACCTCTAATGACGATTATATGATCAAATCCCATTGCTTCATTCTTTTCTTAAACACCTCTTAGGAACTACAACTATTAACATTCGTACCAGTTAATAAACTCCTTTAGCTTGGACCTAAATTTTCCCACCAGTTCATAGGGTGAACCAATCTAAACAAATCAATGCTCCTTTGTTTGAGTTACTAAGTTTTCTCCTCTACTTTGCTCCTTTCCTTGGGTTCAAGTTTTTTCCTTTGTTTTTACTAATTTAATTTAATGTGGATTTGTTTAATGGATTGTTCTGGTTCAATAATAAAATGTAGTAAGAAGAAGTAAATGTGAGTTTTTGGTTATCTTCATTAGTTCAATTTTGAAATTGCTTTTTTAACTTGGTTATTAATATCATGGTAAGCACATTTTTTGGCTTTATAGGACTATACAATGGGAGGTAACCCATTGCCCCAACCCAAGTCTCTGCTACAATTAACTAGATAAAGTATCAATTGAGCCACTATCACTTGGTTTATGTGATTCTCATAATATATAAACTATATAAAAATGAAAGTTTGAATCTCAATAGATAAAAAGGAAAAAGAGTTTTTTTTTTCTACTATTCTATACGTAAAAAAGTATAAATACAACATCCCGTGCATCACACATGTCACTGCTAGTAAAAATAATAAAGAACCAATTTTATTGGTTACTTCAAATGTGGACTGCAATGAGAATTGAAGTTGTAATATTTTGTTATACCCTCATAAAGACTTACAACCAGAATCGCTTGGGTGATATCCTTGTTGATTTTGCTCATTTGAAGTTTTTTGTACAATCTGTACCTTTAATTGTGGAGTCCTAGATGAATTGAAGCTTTTGCCAAAAATCAATAAAAGACATTGGTGGCCCCTTTTTCTAGGCTAACTCTACTTTTAACATTATCATGTTAATTAGAAATGAGAGTGGTGGTTGACTGGTTGTGCAACAAGTGGGAGAACCATCTATTAATTGTTAAAATCCCCATAAAGAGAAAAAGAGTTCTATAGGCATGGAATATACAACTTAAACCTAATGAGAAATGATTGAGAAAGCAAATACAAATCTATATCTAGATCTTTACTACTATTAAAAGTGTGAAACTTTTGTTTGACTAACATACCCTGATTTTTGAATTTGGTCCCTCTCTCATTGTGAGGATAGAAATGTAATTTCAACAACCATTTACTCTTCATTCAAATCCCTCTCGTTTAAGTCTTATATTTAAGGTATTAATTCCCAATAACATTCATTAAATCTTATTCTTGACTAGAATACCCACACTTTTGTATTTGGACCCTCTCTAGTTATAAGGGCACAAAATGTAATTTAAACTACATTTCTCCTCATTCAATTCCCTTTAAGTCTTCTATTTATGGTATTAACCCATTCTTTAATTGAATCTTATATTGATTGATCACATTAATATTAATATTATATTAAAAAGTGTCACAAAGAATAATAGTATTTAGAGACAATAGAAATATAACATAAATTTAAAACCAATCAAAAAATGGAGTTGTTTCATGTTAGGTGGCAAGTCAACAATTCAACATTTTGGGTCCAATGTGTAAACCCTGATGTCATAATTAAATAATAATAAAAATTAAAAAAGATGAAAACACATAAAAGTATAAAAGTATAAAAATACAAAAATTTCTAGAAAACATTTGGGTAAATATTATTTGCTTTCACCTGCATAAAAAATTATTATGTGCAAAGAACATGAACCCTTATATATAGTTTCTTTTCTTTTATTAACAAAATATACACTAGAGATGATTAATGGGTGGACAAGATGCACATAAGGTCCACTGCCAAAGAACCTTCAATTATTACAAATTTGATGCCACACCTCCATTATTACAAGAGATGCCAAGAAGACAATGTCAGCTACCGGGTTCTCTACAGTGAAATATGTGTTTCATATTACGCTGTTTCATTGGGAGTTTGAGGGTTTATTTGGAGAGCTGAGCTAAGATTCAGCTGAATTGGTTCAATTACTTTGAAGTTCTTTGGATAAACTATTTAGGCTTCATTCATGTCTCAACAATGACTTATTTGGGTAAACGCAGTTGTTTGGGCAATAATTGTATTTACCAATATTCTTTTATTCCCCAAATAAAGGTGTATAATAACCGATTTATCCAAGAAAGTGATCTATTATTGAAGGGGCAATATTGTTCCATCACGTACATAGTGATTTTTGATGTGCATGGATAAATAATTTATCCAAGTCTGAGGAGAGTATTATTTCCCCAAGTAAACAAACTGTTTGGGAATCATTTTTTTCCATGAGACCCACTAATACCGAAAAATGAACGCAAGTTTATTTCTTTTTGTGGAAACTGCCAACTTATCCACCCCACTTCCTAGAAAAGGAACAAGGCTTTAAAGAGGTTGAAGTGTAAAACCCTTCAAATAATTAGTGCTTCTTTAGGAGAGATTCACGCAATGGCTTTATGCAATTGCAAGGTGGGGGCCCACATGGACAACCTAGAAGTTTTTTTGTTTGATAAATAGCCTAGAAGCTATGTTTGATGGAAAACCTGAAGAGTGTGAGAACCAAAATATGCTTAAGCTAATTAGTCAACTTTCCCAAGAAGCTATTTTATTAGCTCTTTCAAAGTGGCTCTTTCAAAGCTAGGGATGTAAACAAATAGAATTGGAATTAGGCAACATACAAATGTGAATCTGATTAGAAAATTCAATTCAATATTCGACGGATATTGAAAATCAATGTTTGAATTCAAATTCGATTAAATATTCAAATATTCGATTCGATTCACATCAAATTCGACCAGTTAATCATTTTAAATAATTAATAAATATTTTAATTACATAAAGTATATAAATATATAAATTATATTAAATATTATATATTATATATAAAATTAAATAATTGGTCAAATTTGGAAACTTGTCGAATCAAATCAAGTCATATCTGAATTCAACTGATTATGGTATTCTAATCGAATCTCAAATTCATAATTAGATTTTCGAATACCGTTGACACCCCTAGTTGAAGCCCTCTCAGATCGAGTTCGGATTTCCTCTTCACACAATTCTCCTCACATGGACCTCATGGCATATTGTAGCCACACATTCGGAATATCTCTTGTACTATCTTTTCATTCATGGAAGATGTTGTTGATGTGTGGCTGTGACACACTCTGATGTTCCTTGGGTGGGTGTGAGGAGTGCCTTATGCTTCAGCCTCATTGATACTATACACTATAACAATTTGCCCCACTTCTTATATCGATCTCACAGCACATCCCACCATGAATTGTCAAATACATCTCTCCACTAACGTATAAATACCTAATGGCCTCAATGTACTGATTGAAATGTGTTGTGAAATTGGTATGAGATAGAGCTGTAAATCGGATCCTAAATGTTCCCAATGTACGTGTGGAATGTGTTGTGAGGTTGGTATAAGATAGAACTGTAGATCGGATCATACCGTTTGTGGCCTAACATGACTTGTCACTGTAGCATTCGGGCTACAATGATTTGGTCCAGCACCTGGCCTGGTTCTAGGTTTGGCCTGTGACACAACACAACCTGGGCCCGCCTGAGCTCGTGCCATGGACCTGATTTACACCTCAGTGCAGATTTTCTCGTACAAATAATTCAACTGTGTATTGTAAACATGTCTCAATGATGAATAAATTTTTCCGATGCACGGTTGGGATGTGCCGTGGGGAGCCATATGATTCACACTACTGAATATAGTCCCGTGTACAATATTTTTGTTTGGAATTGAATCTGTCTTCAAATCAGAAGTTCCAATCTAACGGTTTTGATCCAAGGACTCAGCCATCGACATTGGACGCTCCGACGACCTTTGAACATAGACTTTCTCCTTGTTCACATCATCGATCAATCACCTCCCGTTGTTCAATCACACCAGAGGGAAATGGAGAAATTGGCTCTTCTAAGATCTTTATGCCGTTCCACTTTCTTCAGATCCTGTCGTGGCTCTGTCGTTAACGAGAAAAAGCTCTTCTATGGCTTCCGCAACTACGGCAGCCGAGGTTTATTCCCTCTCGCTCCTCAAGCCGCCTCAGCCTATTCAAATCGCGTCTCTTCTGGTATTTCTTGCTTCCTTTGCTTTAATCTTCCGTTTCTTTTATTTCATTGCATCAATTGGCATTTTTTTTTATCAAATGAATAATTTTACGAACGATTATTGCATTTGCAAACTGGGTTTTCTCGACTAAGGCAAATCTTCTCGACAAGGATACATATGTAGAAAATTTTTGTCTACGTCAATCTGAAAGTTTAAAGAACTGTTGATATTAAGACTGTTGTGGTGATCTTTTACGAGGAAATGGTTTTATTGCTAAAGTAAATATCGACATTTGTTTGGATTAAGAGCAGTTCCTCATGTCTTAAGACTCTCGGTACTTTGGAACTTGGTTATGTTCTCCACCTACGCGGATAGCAGGCATTCGCAACTATCCGACTTGTTTCATTCGTTTCATAACTCATACAATAGAAAACAATGTTAGAAATGCTCTCTCTCTCTCTCTCTCTATGCTTTCCTTGGATTGGCTGATCTCGACTCTCGAGTCTGAGTCTGGGCAAGTCGTATAATGTGGTCTAGGACTTAATCTCTTGGTTTCTTATACAATAGGCCTCCGTATGGTTTTCTTCATTGCTTATCTGGTTAATTTGTTGGGTTTGCAGCTCTCCATGACTTCATGTTATTAAAAGAATAATAATTTTTATAGTTAAGTTGCCAAATGGTTTTCCAGTTTTACTGTGCTATTTCTTTTTTTCTTGGGGGTGGGGGGTGGGGAGGGGGAATGTGAGGGTTGAGCTTAATAGAGCTGATCATTATGTTGTAATTTCATCTGGCTCCATCAATCATTAGATTTTCGAGCATTGGGGAAACCCAGACTCCAGGGGATGAACCCAACCAGTTCATTCACACTTCTATAATCTTTTGTGTTGCTCCTGAGTTAACTACCTGAATGAATTATGTATTAACCTTTTTACTTGCATTTTTTCTTTTTCTTGTGATCCATAATTTTTTTTTTTATTAGGAAGGTGATATTGGAATGAGTGAATGACCATTGCTTCTTCTGATATGTGCTCTGCATTAATTTCTGAACCATTTTTGTGACTGTGATTGAGCCCACTGTTTTATGGTTGATACACGGAAAGATGAAAATTTTGGGCCCAGTGCAGTAAAATAGCTCTTGTAGTAATAGTAACATCCTAATTTAATAAAATGAGTAGTTTTACATGAGCACTGTTGTAGTTGTTCCATCAACTTTCTCTAATTGGTTTGGATGGGTTGATTTATGAACTCCATTAAGGGAAGATGTTAAAATTCTTTTTTAAGAGCCTTATGTAATTATTATTGCATATGGATTGGGTCCTTATAATCAGTGTTTTAAAAGGCATGGGAGGCGTACACCTGGTGCGCCTCCAGGCGAGGCACCCCCAAAATGCCCTGTGGCGTATGCTAGAGGCACTGACACCTCTAAGGTGTACACCTCAGGTGCTAGAGGTGTATGCCTCATACGCTTTTTTCATGAGGCGTGCTAGAGGCATACGCCTCATGCACACCTCATATAAAAAGACAGGAAAAAAAATAAAAAAAAAGAAAGAAAAAGAAAGAAAAAAAGAAAAAGAAAAGGAAAAGGAAAGGAAAGGAAAGGGAAGGGGAGGAAAAAGAAAGAAAGAGAAGAAAAGGAAAAGAGAAAAAGAGAAAAAGAGAGAAAAGAACAGGAAAGGAAAGGGAAGGGAAGGGAAAAGACCCCCTTTCAACTAGTGCTATGCATCTTCATTTTTCTTAATATACAAGACTTTTATTAAAAATAAAGAAAAATGAGATTTTTCTTCCTCTTCTTCCTCCTCACCCCTCCCCTCCTCTTAAGGAGGCTTACGCCTCCTTGTGTTCGGGACCACTTACGCCCCTTATGTTCTGAACTACGCCTCACACCTCTAGGTAGTGGAAGCCTCGTGTCAGGCCTCTGTGTTTTAAACATTGCTTATAATTATTAATTAATGGTCTTTTCAAACACCCAGGGGCTAGGATCTTATCTCATTCCCTACAAAAAGGGAAGCTGAAGTTGTGACTTGATCACATTCGAGAAATGACAAGGAGACCAACCTCAATAATTGGGTGAGGTTCTCTGTTGCACCCATGGAAATATTTAATCTCAACATTCACATCCATTACATACTTGTACAGTGCCATAACAAAGTGAGAGAAAGAGTTGGTGTATTGATCATCTTCATGTGTTTACCTTGGACTAGGAGATGTAGCATGCTACCACAAACCTACAGCTGGTGGTTGATGATATTGCACCACAATTACATATGGGCACTTGTAGAGGCAGTAGCTATATAAATCTCAAATTTGGCCTAGTGTTAACATTTGCACATGGTGGTTGAGATTGTAAAAACCTTTTTTATTTATCATTTACAAGTTCCTTTCGTTAATCCATTGAAGGCGGTTAGTGAGTCCCAAGGGTTTTGATTCAAATCTTATGTCCGAATCCATTTTTTGTAAAATCTTACGAATTTTGTTTGAATCCTACAATTTGATTCATAAATCTTACTATTCCTACGATTCAAATCAATTCAATTAAGAATTAGATTTTGTCATTTTGTTTTGTTTATATTTAGTTTTGTCAAGGGTGACTTATTTTAAATACCTTACTTGAAATTGAGCCATTGCATGTGGATTATTTGACTTTCAAGTTAAACTTGATTATATCATCTTAGACTTTTACTATACAAGTGGTAAATTCTATTGTTTTAGGCACATATATGATAGATATGGATTAAAAATAGGGTAGAATCACTGTTGTATGAATCTATGTATATTTAGCCTTTAGCATATCTATATTTAATTTTTTGACAAGTTTGTAAAAAATAGAAATAATCTTATGGTTTACGATACAATTCACGATTCAAATTTCTCAATGATTTACAATATGATTATGATTTTCAGAACATTTGGAGCATATAACACAACTTTGCTGTTATAGGTGATTTCAGCTCCCCTTACAACTTTAAGAGAACCCCATTTACAAATCTTCCCAAAATAATTGTTCTCAATTCACCCCTTGTTTAGCCGTTGTGTTATCTATTCCATTTACTGTTCTCTATATCCATCTAAATGTTACTTCCAACTCCTTTGCTATGTTCTTGATCTCTCTTATATTGTGCCTGCAAATCCACATGCCTGGGCTGCTTTCATTCATCCATGATATTACCAATTTTGAATTCCCTTCCACCTCCATATTTTGAAATCCACGCTGTTTTTGCCATGAATGTTGTATTTGTCTTGCATCGTTCTAGTCAATAATATCAATAAAATATCAATACATATAGTTTACATGAATGTTGTATTTGTCTTGCATCGTTCTAGTCAATAATATCAATAAAATATCAATACATATAGTTTACATGGGTTGTGCCTGCATCCCACCCTTCAGCATGCGAACATATGTGAAACACTGAACTTGTGATATTGTAGCACAATTTTATTGTTTACAAAGCTGGCACCTTATGTTGTCTTTTTCTTTGAGGGTATAATTTTTTTAAAACTTAAATTTTTCCTCCCTTAAACTTATTTGAAAACAACTATAGATTGCAGGTCTTGCTTTGCAATGGGCATTGGAGGTGTACGCTCATTCAGTGAAGATGTAACTCACTTGCCTGTCATAGCAGATCCTGATATTCAAAATGTTTTCAAGGACTTAATGGCAGCAAGTTGGGATGAGCTTCCAGATGCTGTCATTCATGATGCTAAGAAAGCTCTGTCCAAAAATACTGGTGACAAGACTGGTCAGGAGGTCTTGGAAAATGTCTTCCGTGCAGCTGAAGCTGTTGAGCAGTTTGGCGGGGTCCTAGTGACTTTGAGGATGGAAATTGATGACAGCATTGGCTTGAGTGGTGAGGTGTGTAATTCTACATCATATATGGGACTATGTTGTAACTTCTTTTTCTCTGATTTTTTTTTGATCATTTGAAATTCTTTTCTGACAGAATGTGAAGCCCTTGTCCAACAAGTTTGTAAATGCTCTCCGTTCAGTATACAAGCGGTACATGACATATTTGGATGCTTTTGGCCCTGATGAGGTTTATTTGAAGAAGAAAGTTGAGACAGAGTTGGGGACTAAGATGATACATCTGAAGATGAGGTGCAGTGGCCTTGGTTCTGAATGGGGAAGGGTAAAACTCTGATGTTTTTCATTGTTCTAGCTCACTGATAGCATTGTACTTGTTAAGGCCCATACTTTTGAAACTAAGTTTTAAGAGGTATTGTTTATATAATCCCACTGCTAGTTACCTGTGTATTTACTGTATTTTATCTGTCAGCATTTCTAGCTATGGTTTTTGAAGTCTTTAAACATTTGGTTGGAGAAGAATGTAAAGATTTTTTTTTTTTTGTTCGGAGGGATCTACGTTTATGCATAGTGTAATTGGCTTTACATGGTTTGTCAATGCAGCTTAGATGTTAGAGGTTACAATGATACTTTGTGGTTTTAGAGGACATATGGTACAATTAACACATGAGATACCTTGTGGCTTTAACTTGTAACATTATCTTAGTTTTAGAATCCAATAACTTGCTTTCATATTCTTTTGTTTTATTTTTCTGAGCTATGGATGTTCCTTGTGCTGAAGACATAAGATGCAAGACATTTATGACTTTAATAATCAGTATCCTCAATACTTATCCTGAAACCTGAGTTCGTACTTACCTTATTTTGCAGTCTTCTATCATTATGACATTTACCACTTAACCCAAAACCTTTTTGCACGATGCTCTTATTTCCTAGCCTTTGGATTTTTACTTGTTGACTAAATTAAGTCTTAAATTCTTGAGCGAATATTTTGCAAGCCCAAGTAGTATATCCACTAGCTTGGATAGGATATTAGGCAGAATTTATTCAGATGAACCTGGCCATACAATTTTCAAATTTTATTTTCTCTCCTTATTTCTGGGGAATTTCTACTGTGTTGAAACTTGGAAAATAAGAGAAATCACAAGAATCTAATTCTTAAACTAAACATGGAAGGGCAAGAATTAACTGAGCTGAATGAAGTTGAGTTAGCCATCTTGACACACTTTCAAGAGTTACTTTGCCTTTGGGGTCCTAGCTTATTTGGGAGTTAGGGCCTTATTTCACAAGAATCAAGGTTGGGATGGGAAAAGAGCTTTTCAAAAAGAAGAAGAGATTACGGTGACTATTTTGAAGATGAGAAAAGACATGGCCCTTGGTTTGGATGGCTTCTTCATGATTTTCCACCAATTCTGCTAGGAGAATTAAAAGATGATCTTTTGAAGGTGTTTGCAGAATCCCATAGGAAGGGAAAAATTAATTAGTAGAAGGATGTATGTAACTTCATTTCCCTTGTTCCTAAAAGGCAATAGTCAACTCCATAAGAAACTTTAGATTGATTAGTTTAGTTGCTGGTTTGTATAAGATCATTGATAACGTCTTCTCTTTGAGGTTAAGAGAGGTCTTGGAGTTTGTGGCCTTTCCTCTCCAAGAGGATTTTGTTTATGAACAGAGAATCTTGGACTAACAACTTAATTGTTAGTAAAGCTGTTGTCAAGGAAAAAGGATCTGGTTTGTAAATTACATATTGAGAGGTCATATGAAGGGATGTATGGCTTCAGTCCACTATTCCATTCTCATCAATGGCTTCCCAAAAAGGATTATTTAAAGCCTTAAGAGGTCTTAGAGAGGAGACCCTCTTTTACCTTTAACTCTTTATTTTTGTAGTGTATATCCTTGTTAGATCCATGCTTCAGTCTGTTGAAAGAGGCCTTGTTATGGGTTTTAGTGTGAGGAGAGAGGTGAGAGTGGTACCCCAGTTATGGGTTTGATCAATAGGTTCGTTATGGTTTCTAATACGGTTTGGTCCATTCTTTTGGGTTTAACCCAATTAGAAAGCCCAAACAACATATATGCCTTCATAAATAGCAAATATAGTCTATGTAAGCATCAAATTGGTTAGAACAATATACTTTTAAGACTCTAAGGTCAATTCCATAGCAAGGGTCTACTTTATCTCTATCACTAATTAAAGCATTCTGATTATTGATAAAAAGAAATTGCCATGTTAATTGTGATTCTATGAGGTAGGCATTTCAACGACCAAGTAATCCTGTCTGCAGCTGTATGTAACCCAAGTACTCTATTACCAGCATTTTGGAAATGGTTTGTAAAGATCAGTCATGGTACTAACCTGTACTACTATAGAAATCAGAACAATATTATTTTCCTTGATTTAATTCATTTGCATTTTTTGGACTTGCAGGTTACAGTTCTCGGGACCTCTGGACTTTTTGGGTCCTATGTTGAGCATAGAGCCCCATAATTTTGGAAGGAGCTTATCTTTCAATTGTAAGCATTCTTGTCTTTGGATGCATGTCCTCCCGTAAATTGGAGATGGTTAGATGGGTGTATTCTCTCCAAGGAAACTGTTCTAGGTTGAGTGGCTTTACAGGCAAATAAAGAGCTCATTTTATCGTTGAAAAGAAATAATTAGTAATGCCCTTATTTGTCAGCTTTCTTTTCTATTCTGTTGGACGTTTCTTTTAAATCTAATTAACATGTTTGATTCGAACTATCTTTTTTTTGATAAATACATTTGATAATTATGAATCCATACTGGTGGTTTAGGAGCTGGCAAGTATATGATAGTAAATCCAGAGGAAGATAATTCCCCTGCCGGACCCTCCTTTGTTAATCATTACATATTATTATATTGCGACCAGGCATGAACTATGCCAGCTTAACATCATGCTTTCTTTTGGTTGAATGTAAAATGAAGAAAACAAATGATTTCTTGAAAAAAAAATGCTGTTTTACAGTGTTTGGTTGCATGTGTTGAAAATGAACATTTCCAAATTGAGTCCAGATTGTAGGAAAATGACAATCCTAATTCTCTTAATTCATTTTCTGAATGCTTGGCTCATTCCATTCAGGTTTGCTTTGAGACATCAGGAGAAATTAGGAATGAATGCATTTTCCTGTCTAATATTTATATTCCAAGAAAACCATTTATTTATTTATTTATTTACTTTTCATTTTATATGTGTGTTTACATGTATATGCAGTCTTTTGCAAGTTATCTTTGATGGTTCCTTGCCGACTCTAAGGCTGTGTTTGGTTTGAAGGAAAAAGTAGGGAAAGGAAGGGAAATGTAGGGAAACCTTTACAAACCTTGTATAGGTTTCCCTATGTTTTCCTTCCTTTCCCTACCTTTTCCTTCAAACCAAACATAGCATAAGGGAACAAAAAGCTCTCTTATTAAGATTACATGAGATCTGTTAAAGCCGTCATGTAGCATAACTCTGCATGCCTCGACTCTCATGCTAACCTGGGATACAAAGCCAGAAACATTTAACTATATAAATCCCAGAATTGGATCAAATATGGACCCACCATCATCCAATCCAAGCTGTTAACCCAGTGGCTGAGATGGTACTTGGCATCCCTCCGACTGGGTTAATATGGTACTTGGCATCCCAATATGGAGGTGTTGGCCGTGTGGGATCCAACCCTCGTGACTGCAGGTTCTCCGTGGTAAGGTCAAAGAATCCGATACAAGTCGGAAGGATAAGATCCAATTTAAATTTGAATATAAGACAAATCAAATATGGATCTACTTTATCTTGTTCCTGAATCCATGTAACCCTAACCTGAAAAATCACACTAGGCTCAATTTGGAAAGAGTGCAAATACAAATATGTAAAATAGGTTCAGAAATATAAAATGCAAGGCTTTGCACTGTACATGTTTGTATTTGCGGTCTTTCTAAGCTGAGCCTAAGTTTCAGAGGCAGCTGTCTTTCTGTAGTATCTCAGGGTTTCAGGCAACGTCCTTGGGGAATTCGGATTAGCTAAACACTTTTAGCTGTTTAGCAGGCTGTGGAAACCAATGATAGCGCTCCACACCCGTGATAAAATACACGAGGCCCAGAGAAGTTGAATGATTGTAGGCCCCATGTATTTTATGACTGGTAAGAGCTAATGCGTTCAGCTAATCCTATCTCATATTGGGTTTGAGGGGTAAAAGAAAGACGAAAGAAGCAAATCGATGCTCCAAAGAACAACAATGAAGGGCAACCAGTCATGTATCCTTCATTAGATAAACATATGTGAATCAATCCAACGACTGTTTAGTATCCTATGGGCATAATCTACACAACCATACCCAAAAAAATTCTTGGGTACAGAAATGGTACAAGTCATTTTACCAGAAAAGCCAGTGGCACTATTGCACAACTTCACCGGCCATGCATATATTTACAGCTGAGAGGCAATGACACAAATTGAAGAAAATACTATACTGAATAAAATAAATGAAATATAAAGGCAGTTAGATTACAATTGTACATGACTATGCAAATATTTGCTGTATTACAGTCTCGGCATTTCCATTGTACTGTGCTAGAAGACTAATGGCATCAGCCCTTGGCAAAGCAAGAAATTCCTGCAGATAATCACAATACAATAAATGTTTCAATTTAGCAGAAAAGCTTTTGTGGAAAAAAAAAATCAAGATATATAAGCATTACAAATGGCATCAAGGAATGATCTATAGCTTCTGCAGGGAAAATTAAAAAGGTGAGATAAAGGTAAAAAAAAAAGATAGGGAAATAAGAAATTATGTTCCTTCGGTAAGGAGGTCTAGATCTCATACCACAGTTACTGTTGACAGTTTCAGTTTTCTAACAACAGTTATTATGGTATATTTCTGATAGGAAATCTATAAACATGATCAAAGTGAACTTATATTACGTGAAAATGTAGCATTTTAAGACATTATTGTTTTTAAAACATTTAAAATGAAAGTCTGGATTTATTGTTTTAATGGAAGCACGTCTAAATTCTGTTGCTATATGTTGAGACAACAGCTACATGGAAGCCAAGCATGGGCCCATGTGCTTGGAGAAATTACCATCCTTCACTGAGGTAAGCTTGTGATGGTCCCCAACAATGCAGCAACAGCAGACATTCTTTTTACCACACCTACCCCCCCGCGCCTTCAAGAAAATTAAGGGCGATCGTAGAGAAGTGCAGTACATGCTTTTGTCCCAAGTAACTGTGGACTGCATAAGGAACTTATCGTATCGTTCAGTTATTTAGCAAGAGATATAATTTGAGAGACATGTATGTGCTTTGAGATCCCCCCTTCTTTTTGAGGTACCTAATTCTTTTCTTCTGTATTCCACGGATTCTATTGGATTATTGGATTCTCATTATCAAAAGAAAGAAAACAATTCCATAGGCTTGACATGGACAGAGTTATTATTTCTTTGTCCTTGGGAGATAATGTGAACCAAAAAACAAGTTACCATAATGAGATCACAAAAAGATTACCATATGTGCAAGAAGATTATCATTGTCAGAACTCACCATTACTTTAAGTATTGCACTCTCATCACATATAACATCCCTTGATGACACTTGACTTGGGCTGCCGCCATCTTCTGGCATCCTGCTGCTTGAAGATATGGTAATTTGGGAAGATCCAGTTGTGGAAGTATCTGCATTTGCCTTTGATGTAACATCAATAAGTAAGGGAGTGTTAATTTCTTTCAATGTGTCAATCCTAAGAAGTCCTTCAAAACGGTCTTTACACAGTTGAATCCTGAACCATTCATTATGCGAGTGAAGTGTTGCTCTCATTATCTTCATTAGTTGTGGTTCTTCAATGCCAAGCCTCCTACCCATTGCAACCTACACAATATCAAAATACACTTCACAATGATTTTGAACTAGTGGAAAGTAGATGTGACCCATATTGCAATATTGAAACATGGAAGAAACCACAATTTGTTAAGATATTTACACAGTTTTCAAGGCGCCAAGGCGAGGCTGGGCGACCGAGGGGTGCCCTGTCGCCTAATCGCCTAGGCGATGAATTTTTTTATATAGAAACATAGATCCCAGGGTAGTTCCCTAGGTACCATAGCCATATTTCCTTAATAATTATTCATAATTTTCATAAAAAAAGTATAGAGTACATGTTAAAGTATAGAAAATCAACATATTCATGAGAAGAAAAAAAAAGAAGGAAAAGAAAATTCAAAAAATATAGGGGCTGAGCCCTTATTTTTGTTATAGGAAAAGAAGAAAAGAAAAAGTAGTAGTAGTAGTGGTGGTGGTGGTAGAAAGCGTGTTGATTAGACAAAATTTTAAGCTCTTATTGGTTCGGGTTTTAAAGTCTTTGAGGGTTCAATACAGCATTTAGCAATGTTTGTATTGATTAAGTCCTAACAAATAAGAAAATAATAAAAACAAATTAGTATATAAACACACAAAATGAATATTTTAGTTTAATAGTGCCTATTTTATAATTATAATGTCAAAAAATAAAGAATAAAAAAGTATTTTACAATACATAGTACAAAACTGCTTCGCAATTAGGCGAGGCAAGCCTCAAAGGACGCCTTGTCACCTAGGCACCCGCCTAGGCATCACCTTGACAACTATGTTTACACAATATTTTGGAAATTGGAGTATGGCTAAAATTTTCCAGAAGCTCTCACATCACAAGTTAGGTATTCTTCTATAAATGACCAAGAAGTTAGCAAGTTATTACGTCAGTAACTTCACAGATCTTTTAGCTATCAATAAAATAGCATGAAATTGGTTTAGGTTGCATTCTGCAAAATCTAACAGAGAATATATCAGTGTAACTCGAGTCATATATCATAATCAACTGTATACAGATGTCAAAGACATAGGAATAACCATAGATAATAATTTGCAATTCAAAATATCCAGCTTTTTTTATCAGCAAAGGTAAATTATATTAAGCATTATATAAAACCTGAGTTTACAATTCTGTGGGTAATTTACCAACACCCATAGGAATAACCAAATACAACTAGAACTGCAGTCCCCAAAACCAGCCTTACAATTTAGCCCAAAACAAGTGCTCCCAGTTTGCCCCCTGTTTAGCGAAAGCATCTGCCATGCCATTTGCAGTTCTTCTCACCCATTTAAAAGTAACACTCAATAACCTCGTTAAACTTTCAATTTCCTGATCCTTGCCTGTAAACCCAAGGAGTTTGGCTATGAAATTTTGTCCAGGAAATAACCACCTGGGAGTCCCCTTCCACTTCTAACCTCTGAAAACCAAACTGTTTTCCGAATTTCAGCCCTTGAAACAAAGCCAATAATCCTTCTGTCAATGGATCTCTTTGCTCTACAGGACCAGAATAAAGTGCTAGTATCTCACCATCTGTCCCTCGAAATACACACAATTCAGCCCTTCATTTCCCAAAAAAAGCTTCCATCAAAATTTAGTTTCACAGCATTAGGTGTTGGCGGTCTCCATTCCAATAACCACCCTTTCTTTCTCTTGAGCCGAATTTTCCACTTCCTTCCATGATCTCAAAATGTCATTAAAGGAGAAATCATGGAAGATTTCCAAGGTTTTTACCCAAGATTTCCCTGTTCCTTTCTTCCCAAATATTTCAAATCAGTGCTGCTCTCATTGCTTTCCACAGAATCCTTCCTCTCTTCTTTGACTGTCTCAGGAAGTTTGGATCAAAGAGACCACCACATCCTAGGGAGGAGTCCACCTACAACCAAAAAAAGAACAGAAAAGCTCCAAACACAAAACACAAAAGTACACTGAATAAACAAATGGGATATACTTTCTCCACTAGCTTTGCAAACACAACAAACATGTCCCGACACATTTGTTTGGCCTTCTTTCCTGCAGCAAGTCACAGGTATTAATCTTCCCAAGAAAGACCTTCCAACAAAGGGCCGGAATTTTTGTGGAATTGGCTTGCTCCAAATCTCTTTTTACCAGGAGAATTAAACCCAAGGTTGTAGGCTGAATTAGTTTATTGAAAAAGGAAGCACAGGTGAAGATGCCAAGTATTATTCTAATACAAAGTGACAAAGTATGATTTAACCATTTTTTGAGGTGTGGCTGCCCTCAAGCCCTTCTGATGGGTTAACTTCTGTTCCAATGCATCTCTGTCTCTTTTTGATTGGTTGCCTACTTTTAACATTGTGCCAGCTTTTCAATGATGATTTTATACATGTTGTTTGAGGTGTAGTAGAACCAAGCCTCTGTTTTGCAAGGAGAACATTGGAAAGCTACATTTCAGATGAAATTACTGTTGATATCTTGGTAATTCTTTTTCTTTAGTGAATAAATTGAAAAAGATTTATAAAGGTCAATGAGAAGGAAATTGTGTGGTTTACAAAATGACAAGAGGCTACTGTACATTCTAGGTAACTTGCTAATCAGTTCAACAAAAATATAATGCAGAAGATACATAGAGAATCAATGACATGTCCACTGCTTATTATACAGCAACTTGCTTAAAAAGCTCAGACAGGAACGATGCAAAAGCAAAACTTGCATGGCCAAAGGTATCATTATGGTCAATGTTTTAAACATGTAAGCGCTTGCCTCACAGGCCTATCATAAATAAAGCCAAATAGGTTTGAGAGCTTAGTATCCAATAAAACAAAAGAGTGAACAAACGGTGTTAACCAAATAACATTTACCTGGAGTGAGGTTGCAAGAACAGATAAAGGTACACCTTTTGCAAGGGCATCTTCATTAGGTTTCAACAAAGCCAATAAAGTTTCTTTCAAAGGCTTTAACAGAGCTGGATCGCTTGCTGCCAAAGGACCCAAATAAGAGCATGCAACCCTTAAAGCACTAGAATGATCACCACTAGTGACTAGTTTAAGGAATTCAACCTGACACCAGTACAAAGGCCATCAGCGGAAAAGCTTACCATTTGAACTATTAATACTCAATTCATAGATAATGAAATCACTCTCTTACTAGGCTGCTTATTTTTTCTAATAAATTTGAACTATTAATACTTATTCCTGCCTTGTCCTTGGCAGATTTCTGTTTGTATCTCTAGGTTTTTCTAATAAATTTACCTTATCTTTTCCAAAAAAAAATTCTCCCATGTTAAACATACTACATACCACAATTACCTGCTTAAGTTGGAACAAGAGAAGAGGATTCTGTGCAAAAAAGTTTGGGTCCATGGTGTTCACTTCTTCCACAACCTCAGCAGCCATTCCCTTACTAACTAGTTCCTTCATTTCCAGCACAATCTCATATTTACAATCCCCCTTTTTCTTGAAATTCTCTGGAGGAGAATGTTTTACCAAAACCTGTGTAACAAGAAACTCATCAGCATACAAAGCAGCATGATGATCAAAATAGATTTACGGGTTGATACCTGTTGTTCCTCTAATCCTTCTGGGTTGACAGCAGGAGTTGGAGTGATGAGCTCTTGCTTGCTACTCACAGTATCAGAATCATCATGGCCAAAGTCTAGCTTCTCAGTTCTCCCTCTCCATCGTTTGCGCCTATTCCTTGGTCCAATTGAATGACTTCTACTCCTTTGAGACCCTTTATAATTTTCAGCCTGATGTGTCTCACTAGTGCTGCAATCTTCACGGTTGCCTATTACTTCATATGCAAATCGTGATTCTACATCAGCACATTGTATGCTTAAATTATCAGCATTAGTTACTTGAGGACCACTCATTTCAGCATTACAGATGGACGTTTCAGTGTCAGGGTGATCAACAGATTTATATGCTATGTCAACAGAACAACCTCTTGAGGAGCCACATTCACAGTCTTGCTGATAAATTTCCAGGGGTTTACCAGGGCTTTGAATACAGGATGCTGGAAAAACCAAAATGTGGTTTGATAAGAAACTATCAATGCATTGAATAGTTAACAAATATGCAAGTTGGAGAAAAGATTACCAGATCTTGATGTCAGACTACTGTTGACAATTCCTCTGTAGACACAGTATTCATGAACAAGTTCATCAAGCATAGGAACATCCAGTTTCATCCGGCATAGTTCATTCTGCAGACAATCAACATGATGCAAAAGCAAAAAATAAAGAGAAGCATTTATTAACCCCAACAATGTTCCAAATATAGCTTATATGAATGCACAGTTTGACTTTAATGCAATAAACTGAAGTAGAACAATGTTTGATGTTAATCCCCCTTACTGTGAAGGAGGGATTAAGGATTTGAAATATAGGAAAGAGAGATTTAGATCCAAAATAGAGAATAGAAAGAGAAGAAAGATTGAACCTTCAAAGAAATCTAATCAGAGAGAAAGAGAGAGGTAAGATCATACTCTTACCTGCAGGTAACTTCAAACAAACTTCAAACAAACTTCAAACCAATTTAAAAGGCGTGCCTAGGCGCACCGGCGAGGTGCATTTTAGGGTAGGCGCCTCGCCTAGGTCCTAGGTGCAGCACTTTCAAAAGGCGCATGCCTGGTGCGCGCCTGATGTGCCTTGCGCCTTGGCCTAGGCGTGCGCCTTTTGAAAACTGTACATTTTCTTGCTTTTTCTGAACCTAGCAGCTGGGCTAGGGGCTCCGCCCCCCCTATTTGCTAATGTTATTCATTCATTCATCTTAGTAAAATATCTTCTTAGAAGGCAATTAAAATTATAAAATCATTATTTTTTTGTGTGAGAATTAAGAATTTAAGCCCTAACATGGACTTGTTTGGGCTTGCCTCGAGGGGCATGGTACAAAGGCAACTCGTAGAATCAGGAATGTAATATGTTTTATATCACATTAGCTACTTGAACTTCTGCAATTGAGGAGAAAAGAAATTGTGGGCTTTACATGCTTGAAAATGTTTTATATGTTTGGTTTTATTTTTAAATTTTCATTTGAAAATGCTTTACATGTTAAGTTTATGTATTTTAATTTTAGATAATAGGTTTTTAAAACCATTAATTTTAAAATTTAAGGTTAAATTTCTTAT
Organism: Nelumbo nucifera; assembly: GCF_055504915.1. NCBI lineage: Eukaryota > Viridiplantae > Streptophyta > Magnoliopsida > Proteales > Nelumbonaceae > Nelumbo > Nelumbo nucifera. The sequence continues at coordinate 96,968,970 of NC_142649.1, forward strand.
TAGTATTATGTTTAATATTTTTTTGCATTTTTTAATTTTTTGACATTTTTTATTTTTTTTAGCAATTGTTCGTATTTTTGCACCTTGCTTCAAAAAGGCGTGCGCCTCTCACCTCAGGCACAAATTGGCCCTTGCGCATTTTTGCGTCTTGTGGTTTTAGAACACTGCTTCTAACTGTTGAAAACCCAATTGCTTGGCCCATCTGAGCCCTTGGAGGAGAGCCAATACTTCAGCTCTAAGCAAGTCCCCCAAACCTATTGGACCAGAATACATAGCTAGGATTTTTCCTTCCACGTCTCTAAACACACCCCCTACTCCAGAAGGCCCAGGGTTCCCAAGAGAGCTGCCATCAAAGTTCAGTTTGACATTACACTGCAAAGGAGGGGACCAAACTGCTTGTATGGTAGGTGATGAAGTAGAAGACCTTGCTAAAATACTCCAGCCTCTAGTCAAATCATCTATAGAGACATCCTTGAACAAGTCAAGAGTTTTCAGCCAATGTACTGCCTTGATGGTGATCCCTTCAATAACTTCAGGAGCTGATTTTTCTTTCCCTTGGAAAATCCTATTATTTCTCTCTTCCCACACTGCCCACAAGAGAGATGATTTCTCGACTTCTTCAAAAATCTCCATAATAAGACTCTTTAAACTAGTTTGACCCTTCAGGATGATTAACCCAATCCCTAAGCCATAAATAAACTTAGAAAATAACTTTCAAAAACTCAAATGACCAAAATCCCAAAAACTCAAAAGTTATAAAATTGCTATTGCATAACGCATTGGAAGGAAACTGGTTACTTTCTCCATTGGTTCTTTCCCTACATCAATATCCACATCAACAGTACACTATTTACTTCAGAAAATGGTTCTAAACATATAGAAACAATGCAGGTTGAGCAAAATAAAAAAAACCAAGGTAAATGACAAATTAGATACCTTTTCAAAATGTAAACCAACAGTCATAAAAGTACCCTAGCTTTTTTTAATCAATAATGATATTCATTAATAATCTATAAGGAGGTAAAAACAATTCAAGCTCGCTTTCTCAATATTAATGGAGAAAGCAAAAATTACTATAGCATCTGAAAAAGAAAGAGAAACAAGTACAGACATTTCATGCTACTAACATGTAACTGTGCCTGAAGGAAAAAAAACAAATAATTCAGGAAAATGATAGCTACCCTGGTGGGCCAGTCCCCCAACCAACCATGCTAATTTACTTCCAGTTAAGATATCAGCTAGAGCATTAGTTGATCTTGGAAGACACCTGAATGAGTTGGTCAGTCCTGGATGCCAAAACTATAGCTTTTCCAATGGGAGATCCCATGGCTAGGGCCCTTTACATGACATCATCCATCCAATAGCTAGATGTGGATCTTCCTCAACATTTAGTCTCTTGGAACTCAAAGAAAACCCCCTTGCCCAATGAACCCAGAGTAACTGTCATATTCATGCCATCACATGCTCTAACGACTCAACCACTCCTGAAAGTAACAGGCCTGTCAAGCATCCATTTAGAGCTTCACCACTCGATGGAAGGGGAGATGGCACTCCTGCACAACCCTCTGTTTGGTATAGAGAAGCTTGCCAGCCATGGCAATGAATTAATTGAGATGCCTCTAAATTCCTCCCTAGTCAATACCCAATTAGATATTTGAGTAGTCACAAGATCAATGATAACCCTTACTTGAGAGAATTTCCTAGAGTTTCCTTCGCTTAAGAGTGTGCTACCCAGTTTACCAGGATATTTATCATCTATTCCCTAAGCTAGCTGAATTAGCTGGAAAACTTGAAAAGCTCAAAAGGATTTCCAAGTTTCATCCCGATGACAAGCCTTCTCTTCCAAACAAGTAGCATTGTATTCTTTCAAGAAAGAGCATCAAAAGGGTGGTTATTTCCACTCTCAAATAGAAGCATTCTTTTTCAGACATGTGTCTGCATTTGCAAATTTAACCCAGCTAGGCAAAAAGAACAATGACCTCCCCGGCTCCCCCAATAACCCAGCAACAAACAGCAAAAGCTGGGGCACTCACCAATAAATTCCCCCAAACCACCACCATCCCCCTCCTATAGCAATGGACCACAAGGATATGATGATTTAGAGATGGGGGTAATTCTAAATGGATACCCTACCACAAGAAAAGAGAGATAAGATCATGGCATGCACTGTGCACCCCTAATTTCATTTTGTTCCAAGATCAGCCAACTCTCTAGCTTAAATCTCATAAGAAAATGTTTCTAAAACTAAGCACCATGGCCTTATTAGGATATATCACTTCCTAGTAGGGATCAATGTTTTAAAATGTGGAGGTGTGACGCGAGGCGTTCCACTACCTAGAGGCGTGAGGCGTAGTTCAGAATGTAAGAGGCATAAGCCTCCTTAAGAGGAGGGGGTCAAGAGGAAGAAGGAAGAGGAAGGGGAGGAGGAAGAAGAGGAAGAGGGGATCTCATTTTTTCTTTATTTTTGATAAAAATCTTTTATATTAAGAAGAATAAAGATGCACAGCACTAGTTGAAAGCCCCCCAGCCAAAGGGGCCAAGGGCAGATCACTTTCTTCCCCCTTATCTTCTCCTCCCTTTCCTTTCCTTTTCTCTATTTTTTTTCTTCTATTTCCCTTCCCTTTCTTTTCTTTTCCTTTCCTTTTTTTTCTTTTTCTTTTTTTTAGTCTTTTTATATGAGGTGTACATAAGGCGTATGCCTCAGAGTTGCCAGTGCCTCTAGCATACACCTCTGGGCATTTTGGGAGCGCCTTGCCTGGAGCGCCTCCAGGCATACGCCTCCCACGCCTTTTAAAACACTGGTAGGGGTGGTAATTTCTACCCCACTTGGCTGGTATTGCCTCAATGGGGTGGGTTCTTTTTCCTTGAGAACCAAATTTTGGGGTGGGGACAGCTTTTAGGATTTTACAACTCGTATGGGTACAGATAGGGTGTGGTAATAGGTTAAGCACAACCTTCCCGCCCGCATATTGTTTGATAGTATATGAACTTATGTATTGGCTGTTGAAGTTAATAATATTTTGAATTTTATGTGAAGGATAATTGATAGCTTACGTGCTTTCTACATGTTTTAAGAAAATAATTGGAAATTCTGATGTTTGTTCATGTTATTTCACTTGTTTATTGCTTATATAATACGAAATTAGATGCAGGTTCTGCACCCATTATGCCAACCCAACCTGCCCCACCCACAAATGCGGGGAGGGGAGGGTTGAGGTGGGCTTTACATTTTCATTTGTGGGAAGGGTTTGGATTCTGAAAATTCAACCTGTTATGGGTTTTAGGGAGGGCTTGGATTCACAAAACCCTCCCTGAACCCGCCCCGTTGCCATCCCTACTTCCCAGCCAAAGAAGACATTTTATTTGTCTAGCGACATACTAATCTATCATTAAAATTCAAGCCACACCACAATTGATTATGTAATAACAAGCAAGGGAAATGCCCCAAGCACAAAATCAATCCATAGATTCACTTGTTTATTGCTTATACAATACGAAATTAGATGCAGGTTCTGCACCCATTATGCCAACCCAACCTGCCCCACCCACAAATGCGGGGAGGGTAGGGTTGAGGTGGGCTTTGCATTTTCATTTGTGGGAAGGGTTTGGATTCTGAAAATTCAACCTGTTATGGGTTTTAGGGAGGGCTTTGATTCACAAAACCCTCCCTGAACCCGCCCCGTTGCCATCCCTACTTCCCAGCCAAAGAAGACATTTTATTTGTCTAGCGACATACTAATCTATCATTAAAATTCAAGCCACACCACGATTGATTATGTAATAACAAGCAAGGGAAATGCCCCAAGCACAAAATCAATCCATAGAATCATTAATAAAAAATTGATGAAGAACCTGAAATGCCTGGATTAAATCGCCTTTAGCAAATCGCAAGCTATCAACTGCACCTTGTCGTGTAAGTTCCACGGCATGTGCAAGGGCTTGTATATCAACCTGAAGAAGAATTGACATGTAGGTGCTGATTAAAACCTAAGGAGTACATAGACAAACGAGTTCTATATGAAAGGTAAATAAATAAATCCACCTCATCAAAAGGGGGTGCCTCATACAAGCTCTCCTCAGTTGTTGCAGGGGGATCACGTTCCTCAAGGAGCAACCTCTCAGTAAGATCTGAAATAGGAGATGATATGCCCTGACGGAAGCAGAATCCCTTGTGTATACTGCATGTTATTTAAAGGAACAATAAGAATCTAGCATCCAGAAAGTGTATACATTGTTGCCAATCAGAGCAACTAAGTTGAGGTATGACCTTATCAAGTATCTCAAGGTCATCGAAAAGACTGGGTCATAAGCATGTAGATGGGCCCTTAGAACAGAGGACAATAATCCAGCAATGTCAGACCTCTTTCTTTCAGACCACTGAAACAAATATAACAAGAATATTAAGATAACAAATGACAATAGAGAGTCTTGGATCCAAAAATAATTTGCCATCAACCTTATGGAAGTCAATGGACATGCTTCCATCTTAATATGAGGTGAAGGTAAACAGTGATATGCCATGGTTCAACATCCCCTCCTTTCCCCAGCACAAAATACAGAGAAAAAGAACGAAAGTAAACAAACATATATACGTGTGTGTGTGTGTGTGACATCCAAAACCATCAAGAACCACATGGTGAGGAAATATTTCAAGTTGAAAAAAAAAATGTTTTACCAAAAACTTTTAAGCAGCAAATTCATCAAAAAAAAAAAAAAACTTTTAAGCAGCAATGACAAAAGAAGAATTACAAGCAGAACTGAAGATCCCCAAATAAGGAAGAACTATCCTTCAATAGGGTACCCAAAGCCATACCCGTGTCTTGAATCTCAGGAAATAGAACCATGTCTCCTTAAAAGTTGACAAGGGATATACAGCTAATAAGTCCGCTTTACTAAGTAGATCCATCATGGGTACTCATGTTTCATAACAACTTCCGGTTATTATGTTCAAGTACAAATGTGCTTATATGTTCCCTAAAGAGGCTCCAAATCTACTAATATATGAAAACTTTCCTATAGCACAGAAGTAAAAGAAAATCACATTATATGGTATGCTTCTCCATAAAGATTCATAGCACGACAGGCACATATCTACCACAGAAGGTCCTGGCATGTCTCAGCCGTGATATTGGACATTGCCAACTTCTAAAATAAGACAAATAAATTTATCAAAAGAAGAAAAAGAAGAAACTTACATCCTCATGTATCTCAATATATGCCTAGTTATCTAATTAATTTATTCTGAAATATGCACATGGGAATTTATTTTGTGATGTATTTTATGAAATCATGCAACCCACCATCTTTAACCATTATGATTATTATCAACTCCAAAATTGCACGTGCACATACACATATTGCATATACAAAGACTGTCAGTATGTTCAAAAGAATATCCTTGCGTGTGCTTACGATGCTCATGTTTCTAGATTTCAGGATGTGCCATGTTTCCCACCACATATCTACTTAAACACAAAGTTTCATGTTTGGGCTGGGGACTTGAGAGGGATTGTTGGATCCTACTTTGGTTTTAGGTCTGGGAATTGAGTTAGGTTTTTTGTCTTTTGTTTTCTGTAATTTATGAGAAAAGAATCCTGTTTCTAAGAAAAGTAAAGGGTTGTATTGTTTGGGTCCTGGTTGATTACTTTGGGGGGTGATATCTTATCATCTGTTTGTACTCTCTTTTTCTTTAATAAATTTTTTATTTTTTATTTGTTACAAAAATAAAAATCTACTTAAACAGAAAGCTATATCCATATCCATAGATCATAATCATACTTGAAAAGAAAAGCATACATAGCTCCATAAAGTTATAACTTTATAACCATGAGTGTGAAAACATAATTTATACACACCTCATTTGCCACAGGTGAGGCCTGATCATCTTTGTCAAATATAAGTGCAAGAAGAACATGCTTAAACTCTTCATATGCTTCCTTAAACATAAACACAAGCATATGTCAGAATCTATAGCAGATAAGATTATTAATTAATAATACATCATAAGTTCATTGAGGAGTCTAAACTCTATATATAGGTGTGCCCATATGTGTATATGTGTATGTGTGTACATAAACATTCATTATAATAATCATGATGATATTAATAACAGTAATAATGAGAAAATCTAAATGCATAGTCTATGATAAAAGGCAAAAAGTAAAACACTCTTGTTTACCTATAAGAACTACAGGCTTTTCTCAAAACCACGAAAAGTTTGAAATTGAGGAAAAGAAAGCTATGTTTGGAATTTTTTCTATGAAATTTCATAGGCAGATTTAGAATATAAGGATGTAGGAGATCACCAAGCTTGGTAGGATTTTGAGTACACCTTGCACAAAATCTGCCTTGTGAATAAAATCCATAAGTTTACTTAGCAAGAAAAAAAAAGAAAATCCATAAATTTTATACTAAAAAACTAGGATTCTAGATAAAGTTTTTGGGTGAACTTTTGTAGCTTGAAATGTGATAGACTTATGGTGGGAAATCTAATATGACGGAAATTAGAGGTCAGGCACAAAGATGGAAATTCTAGGATGTAGAAGAATTAGAGTTTCCAGAAATTGTTTATAGAATTAAAAGATGGAAGGAAACTGAATTATATTGGGTTTCCACCCAATATAGAGTGGGGATATTGAGAGAAAAGGGATTCTATCTAAGAAAATCCAATGAAAGAATGAGATTTAAACAATTTGGCTATAAGGACTTACCTCAACTGATTCTTGTCTTTAGTGATGTTGAATGAACTCTTTTAACGAAGAATTTATGGTTGTTGTTTGTTGATGGCTATAATGGGTGCTTCTAGAATAGAAAGAAAATATAGAGAAAGAGAAACAAACCTAGAATCATTCAACCTAAAGTCCTAATATCTGCATTTACCATCCACAGCTTATGTAAAATTTATGGAAAATATTTTTTGCAACATAATTTATGGAGGAAATCAACTAGAAAAAAAAAAAGACTTATTGCCTCCTTCGCAGGGAAGATAGGCAAGATAATTTTGAAAGAACGACGTCAGTGTTAGTTTAGGTGTTCTTTAAACAACAGTTCTTCTCTTGTGAAATTCATTCATTCTGGGCTACAGAACCCATGTTACCACCTTCTAAAAGAAGAAGAAAAAATATCTTCAATCTGAGTAACCAATGGGCAGTGCACAAGGAAGTTTGGCAATTGCCGACTAGGTGGCAAACTAGAAATTTACATCAAAATACCCAGTGAACCAGCAAAAATAAAAAATTATATCGTTCTTGATCTGATAGTATACCAGAGTGATTTATTTTTAACTTGACAATATTAAAAAATAGCCACCAAGAAATTCACAAATCAAACAAGCACGATATCGCAAACCATTAACAAATTCATCTACTTACATAGTTCTAGTCTCTATGTAACACAAATAACAAAAAAAAAAAATCTAGAAATATTAATAATAATACACATTAACTTTCAAGTGCCACATCAATAGTAGTGCTGATGAAAGACTTATATAGAAAAATGGCATATGAACGAGAAAATAGCCGACTCCATACTTGGGATAAGGCTTGGATGATGATGACGATGATATGAACGAGAATATCATGAAGGTAGAGTAAAAATACCGGATAGGCATCGAGAGCACAAGGAGCAAGTTCTTTGCGCAGGCACTCAATTGCAGAATCACGATCTTTGGCAGTCCCCCTCCTCAGAAGCTCGATAAATTTCTTTTTTTTTATTTATTTTGCAAAGAGTATTAGAAATCAGAAAGTAATCCCAAGCAAACAATTTTCGCCCCCCCCCCACCGCTACGAACAAAAAAAATTGCATTACCTGCTTTTGCAATCGAAAGAGAAGTCGATGATCATGGAGAACAAATGGAGCATGGATCCGAAGAAGATTGATAGCAGCATCGACATCTCCGATTTCCAGTGACCGTCGGATCTGGCGAATTAGCAGACGCGAGCGGTAAGACAAAGACGACGGGGAAGAGGGAGAAGAAGGAGAGGAAGAAGGAGAAGAGATTGAATCTTCTATCAAGTTTTCAGATTTCGCAAAATCGACAACCAGAGAATCAAGAGCTTCCCAATTTACAGGCATCGATTCCATCTCTAAAAGTAGGTATCTTCTCTCGGTAAATTATATAGATAGACAGATAGATGGAGAGAGAGAGCGGAGTAGTAGTTTTACTGTTTTTCCATCAAGGGAAATTCTCTTCTGCACACGAAAGGCGGCGATCAGAAATTACGATATTCGTAAACTGCCACATGTTCATTATTAAGCACTATAATTGGATCACCACTCAAATAGAGTCCAGCCCATGAGCCCATTCTCTAGGACGTACATAAACGTCCGCGGCGGCGCGGCTTACGCTTTGCGCCACGTAGTAGGAGGCTATATATTTTAATCATTTCAAGTTTAGCCGAGTCGAATATTTGGTTATTTAAAGTTCGAGTTCGATTAGTTTCGAGTTTGGCTAACTTTGATTGAGGCTAAAGGTGCCAAGTTGAGGTCTTTTTTAACTGATAAAGTATCGAATTGAGGTTTTTCTAGCAGCCACGGTGCTGAACTGAAGTCTCCCTCTGTTATCGAGATGCTGAGCCAATGTCTCCCTCTATAGTTAAGATGACACCCTATGTACACATATTTGATTAGGCTCGCGAGCCTCATGAGCCAAGTTTTATTAAGTTCAAGCTCGACTCCACTAGTAAACGAGTCTATATATCAGGTTTGAGTTCGGCTCAAACCAAGCCGAACTCAAATAACTTATGAATAACTTGACTCGTGACCACCCTTACTTCCACCTCATGGAACCGGGACAACTTGGACCAATAGAGGCAAAGGCCCAAATTCATCTTTCCATTTCCCATCCTAGCCGCTTTTCTTGAAGGGCTACACAATGGGGGTAGTCCATCCCCAACCCATAAACCTCCCAACTCGAGTGCAAGCAGGATTTGATTCCAACTTACTAAAGTCTCCACTACTATCAATAGAAGATATTACCAAATAGCTGATTGGCATTTAATCGCTGAGACCAGATCTACTCCACACATATGGCGTCTCACACTAATCTCACAGGCACATCCTACTATGTATTGAAAATATTATTATTAATCATATATGTTCCCAATGCAGGTGGGATGTGGCTGTAAGGTCGCTGTGAGGCGGAGCAGATCCCACCTCCAAGCCGCTAGTGCATAAAATGAACCCACGTACCACTGCACGTGGCTTACTTGAACTAATAACTGTTTGCCACGCGTCAAAAGAATGTATCTCTTTTCTTTTCGTAATAATAGGAAGAAATCACCAAAAGTTGGGCGCACGGGAGACTAACAAGTATATCATACATGGATATATGTATATGGATACAGGCCATACGGCTAATGCAAATTTAACAATTCCTCAAACTCAGATGATACCAAATTGCACTCTTGACCTCATTTATTAGCCGTATGGCCCGTATCCATGTATATACATATATATATGTATGATATACTTGTTAGTTCTTCCGTACGCCCCCCTCTCTATAAAGAAAACAGACTAATGCAAATATCTACCATGCATATATACAAAAATAGTAATTCATATAGTGGTATTGGGCCAATCCGTAGATCTTGACACGTGGCATCAATTAGATATATCTTAGTCATTCATCACCAACCACTAGTAACCGCTACTATTGTTCCCAATTATTCCTCTGGTGATTCTAACTATAAAAAAGGGTTTCTACATTGAGATAAATATACACTAGAACTTAAACTCTAAGTCTTCTTTTTTGCGTGGTCCGGTCCTTCACAAATCTCGGCTAACTTGACCATCGGAGTCTCTGCTATTAGACAGTGTATGCCCTTATCTCCAATTAGCTTGATGTACATTATGACATTTATGGTAAATGAATAAAAGTACATATTTGATTCATGTTATATGGTGTGTTTCTGTGTAATACCCTTAAACTGGACACTTATGAGATTCGTGTTAATTTAGAATATTCATAGTCATTGGATAGACCTGGGGACGTTTGTCCTATCAAGGCTAATACTAATGTGCTTCCAAGTAGGTTGGGGTGGCTTGTCTCAGCTGCCAGGGTGAGACTTGAAGCACATATAGTGTGAGTTTACTTGAAACTCTGAACGGGATCAAATTCTAGTGCTGCCTTGGACCTTAGAGACAGATGGACAAAATTGGAAAGTTACACATGACCCCTAGACTCGATTATGGTATTGCACTAGCTGTCGAATTGGGCTGTCTTTGATATGCCAATCAGTGAGATCCTTAGAGGGGTCAAAACTTGGGTATGTTGGGGCAGTCTAAGAATTCACCTAAGTGGGTGATCATAATGACAGAATCAGCCCCTTTTGTCGGACAAAGTGAACGATCAAGGAATGCACTCTCTCTGATGGAAACCTAAACTATCGGCAGATGATTTCAAACTTGTTAAGATTTGTTTTGCAAAATATATTTATATAGAGATATACATATTATGGTTTCACAAATTGTTTGCAAAAGGTTTTAATTCCTGAGATCCATGTGAGTAAAGAGTGCAACACTATACCACACTATGCCAGGGTGAGACTTGAAGCACATGTAGTGTGAGTTTACTTGAAACTCTGAACCGGATCAAATTCCAGTGCTGCCTTAGACCTTAGAGACAGATGGACAAAATTGGAAAGTTACACATGACCCCTAGACTCGATTATGGCATTGCACTAGCTGTCGGATTGGGCTGTCTTTGATATGCCAATCAGTGAGATCCTTAGAGGGGTCAAAACTTGGGTATATTGGGGCAGTCTAAGAATTCACCTAAGTGGGTGATCATAATGACAGAATCAGCCCCTTTGTCGAACAAAGTGAACAATCAAGGAATGCACTCTCTCTGATGGAAACCTAAACTGTCGGCAGATGATTTCAAACTTGTTAAGATTTGTTTTGCAAAATATATTTATATAGAGATATATATATTATGGTTTCACAAATTGTTTGCAAAAGGTTTTAATTCCTGGGATCCATGTGAGTAAAGAGTGCAACACTATACTGTGCAGCCGAGGGAGAGGCCATCTCTTGTCAGGCAATGTATGATCATTAAGGGTTGAGAGGTTAAGTGTAAGACCATTTAGGGATAATAAACCTGATGGGCTAATCTCAGTTAAGTCCATAATCCCTGAGCCTTCATAAGGTGTTTGGACTTAGGGACCATTTAATGTAAATGTTGGGCCCATTAAGAACCCATGTTGATGGGTTCAGGGGTTTATTCGGACAGGCCTTGTAACAAAGGATAGGCTAAACCCATATGGTTTTTGTGGAGATCAATGATACGGTCCTACGCCATTCAAAGAGAGCCAAGCTAACTAGCATTAAAGGAAGTGAACCTGAATGCTTAATGGGCCTAAAGCCCATTTCGAACTGGGTTAATTTGATTAATTTAAATAGAAGGTGAATCTGGGTATGGATCAACAGATAAGGATAAGAGGATAACTCTTATCCACTTAAAGAGTCCATATCCAAATAAAGATTTGGATTAGGAAACTCCTAATTGGATTAGGAGAAGTTGATCCTAATTTGCTAATAAAATAAGGGATAAGCCTTATCACTTAAAGAATCTAGATTCACATAAAGATTTGGATTAAGAAACTCCTAATCAAATTAGGAGATTAACTCTTTAATGTCTATATAAAAGGAAGAGGGTGAATTGGAAAATGACATACAATTTGATTGACTATTCTGCATTCAGTTCTCTCATTCTCTGTTCTTGCCGCCCTACCTTGTTTGATCTCCACCTCTTTGAGTGATCAAGATTGGATCTTGATATTGTTTCTTGGTGGAAGAAACAATCTTAAAAGTGTACTCACATCCATACATAATTCTTGCTAAAGAATTTGGTTTCTTGTTGAAGAATCCCCTTGTAGATTATGCTTCACCCTAAGCTGTGTCATCTTCAGTAGAGGAAGGATTTGGTACCCTCTTTGGGCGTGAACACCTACATTGGAATGAGCTTTTTACATGGATTCCGTATCAGGTATTCCTCTTCCAATTTTTCTAAAACTAGGAATAGGATTCCCGAAAGGGTGAAAGAAATTTTTGAAATTTCGCCCAACCTCCTTGCATGGTTTGGCCATCCATATGATGGATCACCCTTCCCTTCATCTGCCCCTGGGATAACTCCCAGGGCCTCTGACACCTTTTTTCTTCAACAGCTTGGACACGTTGGCCTCGGACGCTGAAAATTATGTTGTTGTCCTCAACTCCATATTTGGCAGCAACAATTGGTGTTATCTATGGAAAAGTCTTCAAAACATTCCCTCAAGAAAAAACTAGTCTAATTTAATCAACTAGCATCCCTAAAATGGCTGACAAGGAAGACCCCGTCCCTGACATTTGAAACTTAGTCACAATTGACCAGTTCGAGCTAGTCCTAAGCAGGCTAGACAACCTAGACCAATAATTAGACAACATAGGGCACCCAACAGGAAGCCACCCACAAGGTATCCGCCCTGCCGGAAGCCACGGGCAACGCGAAGAGCGATCCATCCATACCCCGCTAAGCTAATGCTTGGGAGGCCCAAAAAGGGGCCGACTCCTCAGATTCCCATAGTCGTAGTCGACGGGCTACAAAGCCCTGTTCCAAGACCCAGGCTCCCCAGCTAAGGGGGCAACCCCGTAGGACCCCATGCCGATCACAAGAATCGCAACTATCAGCACCGTCACGCTATAACCAATCGGGACATCAACGGACGCTTAGGCCACCATAGCCCCCCTCCGAAGGTGGGAGGCCGACACCATGCCTCTACCTCACTAGTCTCTTACCTCCTCAATGATCGCTAAGCTCACAAGGTTCAAGACATGCCGACGTCCAAGCACTCTGGGAACAAGGCCAGCTTGTCCCGCGTACGAGAGAACCAGGATCATTCTAAAGCAATGATGCCCTACATCGACTAGCTCCTCGGAGACATTCAAGCAAAAAGTGGCACCCTTCATGACAAACTTCAGCAAGTAAAGGAGGGTCGAGGTGACACCTCCACCAGTTGCCCTGCCTCATCCAACCGAATGGAGGCGTTCATAGATGTCATTCACTTTGAGCCCCTCCCGCCAAATTTCAAGGCCCCAGCATTGGAGACCTACGGCGAGAGCATTGACCCTAAGGGCCACCTCGAAAGCTTCCATGCCATCATGCTTCTACACGGGTACTCCAACGCCCTCATGTGCGGAGCCTTCCAAGCCATGTTGAAGGGAGCAACACCCGATGGTTCTCCACACTACCTCCACACTTCATCAGCTCCTAGGAACAATTTGTGGACCTCTTCCTGGGCCACTGTATGAATAGTCAACGGTGCCAGAAAATCGTCATCTCCCTGATGTCCGTCAAGCAGAAGCGCGGGGAAAGCCTTCAAGCATATATGAAGAGGTTCAACTAAGAAGAACTCGAGGTCAAGGACGTAGACCCCTCAGTCTCTATGCATGCAGCCATCAGTGGCCTCCGACCCAAACCCCTTAGTTGGTCCATATAAAAGACCCTGCCTAATACCAAAGCCGAGTTCTTGAAGAAAGTTCAAAAGTACACCACCTTCGAAGAGACCGAAGCCAACAAGTGCCTCCAAGAACCAAAAGTTGACTGAGGGCCCAATGACAATAAGAAAAAGGAAAGAGACGACAACCATGATGGTCCTACCAAAAAAGGTGGAGAGAAGAAGTCATCAACCCCTTCCTTCAATAAGTACATGCCACTAAACTCCTTCCGAACACATATACTAATGCAAGTAGGGAAGGAGGAATTCATGAAGTGATCGGCCAAATTGAAGAGGAACCTGAGAAGGGGGAACCTGAAGTACTGCAAGTACTACCGTGGTACCACCACGACACTAGGGACTGCTACAAACTCAAGAACGAGATTGAGTCCCTCATTCACCGTGGGCACTTAAAGTACATTGTTGAAGGTGATGCCCCAGTATCGTCCTCCCAGCAGCCACAGGTTGAGCCCCATAATCATACCCCTTGGCCGGAGTCATCGAAGTCATATCCGGAGGCTCAACCTCAAAGGGAGCATCCACTTCATCTCAAAAGACATACGTTCGGCAGTACAACATCTAGGGCCAAGTAACAAAAAATTCAAGACTGGAGGACCTCATTTCCTTCTTGGACGATGACTTACGAGGGTATCCGTGCCCCATGATGATGCGTTGGTGGTGTTAATGACCATCGCCAACTTCATGGTGAAGATGATCCTCATAGACAACGGCTCCTCAACTGACATCCTGTTATATAAGATGTTTGAGAAGATGCAATTGACACCAGACCAGCTACAACCCATTGACGTGCCACTCATCGACTTCTCTAGAGCAACTACTAGGATTGAAGGAAAGATAACCCTACTAGTCACCATAGGGACTAAACCTCGGCATGTCACTTAGATGACTGAGTTCTTAGTCGTGAAGATAGGCTAGCCCTACAATGCTATCATAGGAAGGTCGACCCTTCACACATTCAAGGCGATTGTCTCATCTTACCACATCGTTATGAAATTCCCCACATAGCTTGGTGTAGGAGAGGTTAGGGTGAACCAGCAAGCTGCTGGCAATACTACATGGCAACGCTAAAAGGCAAGAACAAGGAAGCCTTACCCCTAGAGGGGCTTGACCTCAGGAACGAACAATTAGGCTGATTCATGTCCTTAGAGGCTCATCAACCAAATTGTGGCCCTCAACCAATTCATGCCCAAGTCGGCCAACCGGTGCATACCCTTCTTCCGAGCCATCAAGAGGTTAAAGGATTTCCAATGGACAAAAGAGTGCCAGAAAGCCTTCGAAGAGGTAAAGTCCTACCTCATGTCACCACCCTTGCTCATGAGGCCTCTCCTAGGAGAGACTTTATTCTTGTACCTCTCAGATGGGGATGAGGCCGTCAGCTCAATATTAGTTTGGGAAGCCAAAGGGGGTTAAAGGCCAGTATATTACATCAGCAACGTGCTCCACGAGGTTGAGACCAGATATCCAGAAGTAGAAAAAGAAGCATTTGAGCTAGTGATCTTGGTCACCAATCAAGACCTGCTATAAAAGCGCAAGCATTGGCAAACTTCTTGGTTGAATGCACCTTCAACCATTGCCATATCTAGGCCCCCAACCATGAGAAAGCGCAATCGCTGACTTGGACTTTGTTCATAAATGGATCCTCTAATGCCAAGGGAAGCGAAGCCGACCTCATACTTCTCACCTCGGATAGCAGTGAGCTAGAGTATGCATTGCGGTTTGGTTTCCCCGCTTCCAACAATGAAGTCGAGAACAAGGCCCTACTAGCCGGCCTCCAGCTCACAAAAGACCTTGGAAGCAAGTACGTCAAAGTCTTCAGCAACTCACAATTGGTTGTCAATCAGGTGAAAGGAGAGTATGAAGCTAGAGAGCCAAATATGGCCAAGTACTTGAACAAAGTTTGAGAGCTAACTAGCCACTTTCAACACTTTTCCATGCACTAGGTTACATAGGCTAAGAACACACAAGCCAATGCCCTGTCAAAACTTGGCAGCTACCCATGGTCGGCCCTCGGCCGCTCTGTGCACATCGAAAGCTTGACACATCCTATCATCCAAGAGAAACAACTGTGCCCCGTCCAAGTTGAGCCTTACTGGATGGATCCCATTTTCACCTACTTGCAACATGAACAGTTACCGTCAAACAAGAATGAGGCAAAGAGAGTTCGATGACAATCAACACAATATGACATACTTGAGGAAAATATGTACAAAATATCCTTCACCATGCCCTATCTCAGATGTCTCCGCCGAGACGAGGGCGAATATGTGCTAAGAGAAATCCATGAAAGCATCTACGGCAATCATCTGGGGGAAAAGCCCTAGCATAGAAAGAACTCATGCAAGGATACTTTTGGTCGACCATCTAAAAGGATGCTATTGAGTTGGTATAAAAGTGTGACCAATGCCAAAGGCATTCTAGCATCCTTCATTAGCCTGCAATGATCCTTTTGGCCTTCAATAGCCCATGGCCCTTTGCAAAGTGGGGTATGGACCTCCTTAAACATTTACCCTCGACTATGGGAAACAAGAGATACCTCATCGTGGTAGTAGACTACTTCACCAAGTGGATTGAAGCCAAGGCCTTGGTGACCATTATGGCTAAAACGATCCAAAGCTTCTTCTGGAAGAGTATCATCTATCGGTTTGGCATCCCATACATGCTCGTCACTGATAATGACCGATAGTTAGACGACACCAAGTTTAGATAAAGGTGTGGAAGCCTAGGGATAAAGCAACATTACATATCAGTCAGCTACCCTCAAACTAATGGGCTAACCGAGGTCACCAATGGGACAATCCTAGATGGACGGAAGGCAAGATTAGACAGAGTCAAAGGGCATTGGGCGGATGAACTATACAATATCCTCTAGGCATACTGAACAAAACCTTGGATTGCCACATGTGAAACCCCCTTCAACCTGACATATGGGACAGAGGCTATCTTCCCAATGGAGATCGGCCAACTAATGCTCCAAACTGAGGCCTACCAGGAAGCCGAGAACAGTGATGAGTTAAGGAACAACCTTGACCTACTGGAAGGTGTTCAAGAACAAGACTAAATCAAGGTTGTGGTATATCAATGGAAAGTTGTAAGATACTACAACTCCTAAGTCAAAGAGCGTCACTTCAAGGAAAGCGACTCGTCCTAAAAAAAGTCATGGCCCTTGAGCCTGGCGTCAGAAAGCTTGGCCTAAACTGCGAAGGACCCAACAAAATCAAGCATGCAATAGGACTCAACATCTTTCGACTAGAACACATGAGCTCTGAGAATCTCTGAATGTACTATTAATATAGTTGTAAATACCTTAGCGAAAATTTATGAAAGAAAAGTGTAAAGTTCCCCTCACCTTGTATATTTTTTTGAGTAAATGTTCTCATTTCCTCCAACTGCCAGGAGCCTTCGGTCAACCGACCACAACATACGACCTTCTTTAAGGTTACGTGCTCGAACCAGACGTCAATCCCAAAGCATACGCCCTTCCTTTAGGTTATATGTTCGGACCAGACGTTAGCCCGAAAGAATATGACCTTTCTTAAGGTTATACGGTTGGACAAGACCGCGGCCCCAAGGTATACGACACCTTGCGAGTCATACGCCTAGTTGCTTTTTCACTTTTGGGACCTCGGCTACTGTTGATAAGTCAGGCCATGAACCCGATCCTGGCCTCAAAGACCCTTAAAGATGAGTCTTTGGAGGCCAACGAGCCGATGTTGGCCAATGACTTAAGAAAAAAACACACGACGAATGATACACTAAGTAAACAATGATTCTCCACTAAGGTAACCACTTGTGACATCGGCCAAAAGCCCCACGGTGACATGCTAAGAGTGATGTCGACCTCAGCCACAACCGACTTCCTTCTTTTTCACTAAGGCAAAGAGTTTTAAGACTAAGTAAAGAATGACTCGTGGTGTGGCATTGGCCTAAAGGACTTTAATATGCAATGTCCTCTTAAAAAGACTAAGTAAAAGACACTTTAGAGGTAAAAGATTACTATGGCAAGTTTCTTTACAAAGATGCCTCTTCGGGGGGAGGCATCGACCCCTAGCACAAAGCAAAAAGAAGAAAAGAAAATAAGTAAAGAAGAACATCTTTGGCAAGAAATTCAAGTTGTATTCACTCAAGTGTCTTTACAAAAAAAAGGCCTCTTATGGGGAAGGTGTCAACCCCTTACAAAAAAAAAAGGAAAAATTTACAAGTATCAAGGGCACGTAGGCCCAAACAAAAGAAAAGAAGGAAAAAATTTTATTGATCCCCTCCAGTTTAAGTGGTGGCTTGGGTAGTGGCACCGGTAGCAACATTGACGGCTAGGTTGTCATTCGTCCCCAATATATCTACTACCTAGCAAGCTTCAGCAGTGAACGGATCCAGTCGGCCGATGTCAAAGCTTGAAAGGACCTTCATTACCTAGGCCTTGCAGTCCTCAAAGCCCTCTAAGTAAGCCTAGGAGGAAAAGGATGTTAGTTCCATCTCATGTTCCTCCGAGGTCTTGTATTTTTCGACTACCTTCACGGTCGATTCTTCCAATTGTTGCTCCATTGAGGCCAACGAGGACTTCAATTCCTTCATGAGCTCTTTGTTATTCGCCTCTTCAGCCTTGACCTTCTTGTGACGCTTGTGCTCATAACGTACTCGACTCTCGGCCGCCTCCCGATTAGATTGCACCACGACCACTTGTTTCTTCAAACACTTGATCTTCTCTTGCACCCACCGAAGTTGCTGAATCAACACCTTGACCTTGACCGGCCGAGCAAGAGACCATCTTCACATAAGAAAGGAAAAATGTTAGTCACATACCAAGAAGACCTTGGCGACACGATGAACTCAAAGTAGTGTACACATACCTTAGCATCCTTGTCTAATAGTGTGTCCCAGACAGAGTCCACCGAATATTGTGTCCAGGACTAGCGGTCCTCAGGAAGGACCATGTTGACCTCCATCCGATGCCCGAGGCCAACAACGAGCGGTCAACGACTCATTGTCCTATGGATCAGACAACTGAGGCTCCACCTGATGTGACCCACATGAGATCCCTTTGAGCAGACGTTGCTCACGCAGCTGAAGCCTTTTGGCCTAAGGGTCTCAGGCCATTTTGATAGGGCACTTCTGCGCCTACGTCTTTCTACAGGCCGCCTCATCCTCAATCCGTTGACTTGCAACCACCGCGAGCAAATTCGCCTTCCTGCCGCTTTCCATTTTTGTGAACAAGAGAAACAAACGAGTTAGAAGAACACCAACAAAACTCAAGCAACTTCACAACTGGTAGGCAGCGAGAGCATCCATACCAAGAGGGGCAGAACTAAGGCCAGTCATCACCAAGGCATCCTCCTTCTTCACCAAGGGCCCAATGTGAATCGTCCTGCCCAGTCGAAACCAAGTAATCACGACCTTCTCTTCATCCCTATTGCATGGCTTAATCATCTCGGTAACCCTATAGTCTCTTAGAATGTGGTACCTCTTAGCCAACGCACTAACTTGTACCTTGCTAAGAGTGTTGTCTAAGTCAAAGCGGGGGTAATGCCCCAGTGTCACGCCTCTGTGCTCAACCTCAGCCCGCTCCTCAGCCATGGATTCCTCAGCCTCTTCCACATCCACCACATCAGGGTGCCAAAGAACATTCCTTGGGGCATCGACCCTCGACCGCGTGGAATCGGTGCTCTCATTCGTAGAGTCCACATTCTGTTGATCACGCTCGGCCCCACGAGATGCGACTCTCTCCCTTAGCGCTTGGGCGCTAAACGTCTAAGAGGAGCTGTTGGAGTCACTACTATCACTCCCATCACTACTAGGAGTGCTGCTAGGAGTACTCCAATCAAGAAGGTTATATTCCTCACAACCCGAATCCAAGGCCGACATGTTGAGGACAAGAATCCTTTACCCAAAGATGTTTGTTAAAGAAAGTTTAAGGGAATTGGTTTTTGATAGCCGAGGTGTCCTCAGTAGCTCCCGAGCAGAGAAGGTTTTGAGCAAATGGTGGGGAGTCGCTCAACCAGCCTCCCTATTTAAAGAAACATGTACGACTTAGATCCAATTGATCTAATGACCGCAGGCTTGCAGACTTGACAACCTGAACCAACGAACTCCACATGGCATTGACCTTGGGAGACGAAATGATGCCAAGAGACGGGGCCGATTCACCCATTGACTCTGGCTCAAGGAAACGCCAAACCGGAACTCCCCGTACCATCCCGTGCATGGCCTCCTTCATTTAACCCTGATGACTGTCCTGCGTACGGACACACGACGCCCATCTTGTGTATGGACATATGACTGGAGACATCAACTTCTATACAAGGCACGGATAGCGGACGTGGACAGCCTATGCCCACACGGGCCACGATCACAACCCCTCAGCCCGAGATAGTCCTTTGCTGACGCATAGGGAGAACAAAAGAGCAGTTGTCGTACAACCCCTGAGAAGAGTTCTACAGCCGAGGCTGACGCTTCCACGCAAGTACACTATACTTTCTTCGGTCGAAGCCGAGGCCTCAATGCAACCCGCCAAGCAACCTCGATCGTTATGGCCTCAAAAGTGGGGGGCAAGTGATATAACAGTATTTGGACGACCCATAGATCTTGACATGTGGCATCGGCTAGATGCATCCCGACCATCCTATAGACCTTGACACGTTGCGCCGGCCGAATGTATCCTAGCCACCCATCACCAACCACTACCAACCGCCGCCACCTGCTCCCAACTACTACTCCTCTCAGGCGACTTTGACTATAAAAAGGGGCTCCCACATTGAGTTAACACACACTGAAACTTAAGCTCCAAGTCTCCTCTTTTGCTTAATTCAACCCCTCACAACTCTCAATTAATTTGACCGTTGGAATCTCCAACCCTGAAATAACTCCCGGGGCCTATGATATTTTTCTCTCAGCAAATTGAACCCATTAGCCTCGAACGCTATAAATTATATTGTTGCCCTTGACTCCATATTTGACAACAAGAGTAATCATATATGATACATGAATATCTGGATTAAACACTTATAACTTACATGAAACATAAATATCCGATTTATATAGTATGGATATAAATAGATGATTTGCAAGTGTCCAATATTCTTTTTTTTTTTTTTAATTTCTTCACTTTCTTTTTTATTTGAGCGAGTTAGGTGGTCGTCGGACTGTTTGAACATGGCCTAATTGCAAAATGAGGCAAATATCAGGTTCAGTAATGAGTCTTCCTGTAGTTTACCATTTGTCATCCAACCAACAGGACCCACTGTCCTGGGCTAGACCAGTAATTTCCATAATTGATCAACGAGAACCGTTCCTGTCATGTAAAGTCTTATTCAGCTTGACAAATGCCAAAATCTTACACATCAGAAAATAGTTACCGATTAGTCGACGGAATTACTAAAAACAACCTTACAACCGTTCACAACTTAGAGCCCTTATCCTATTAATAATTAACTTAACTGAATCTGGTATTAATTCCTCAAAATCTTGAGTTTGATGATGCCCCACATCTATCACCTTCAGCACAGTTGCAAGCAGAACAATGGTGATCCATGAGAAATTCAAAATCAGCAGTAATGTTCATAATTAAAAAATATATATTAACAAAATTAAATAGATCAAAATCCATCCCTCCAAGAGTGATTAGGATATCTTTTATTAAGGAATCAAAGCATTGATAAGGCGAAATTTAATTAATTATAATAGGAGTGACGAGGATTGAACACCAGTTTACTTTGGTCAATCAAATAATTGACGATGATCCACATGTTCATATGCTGCAATATGGACCCACGGTAAGTGAATTTTCCTAGTGGGAGGATGAGTTGCTTACCCGACACCTATAATAGTCTCTCCTTCCCGCATCTCTCTTTATCCGAATTAAGTTAATTATATTGCACAAAAAATGCTAGAGCTAAATTTACCTGGGCAAAAGTTTTCGGGAAAGTGTTTCTTGAGTAAATTCATTGATCCAGGCTTAATGGTCTCTTCCTCCCACCTCTTGCTTTATCCGAATAAGTTATATAGGACAAAAGTATTAGACAGTATATGTCCTTAGCTCCAATCAGATTGATGTACTTATGACATTTATTGTAAATGAATAAAGTACATATTTGATTCATGTTATTGTGGTGTGTTTCTGTGTAATACTCTTAAACTAGACATTTAATGAGATTCGTGTTAGTTTAGAATGTTCACAGCCGTTGGATAAGTCTGTGGAGATTTATCCTGCTAAGGCTGACACTAGTATGCCGCCAAGTGTTAGGGTGGCATGTCTCAACTGCCAGGGTGAGACCCAAGGTACATGCAGTGTAGGTTTACTTGAAACCCTGAACCGGACCAAATTTCCAGTATTGCCCTGGACCTTGGTGATTAGTGAAAAAAATTGGAAAGTTACACCGAACCCCTAGAATCGATGATGATACTACACTAGGTGTCGGATTGGGCTGTCTTTGATATGCCAATCAGTGAGATCCTTAGAGGGGGTCAAAACCTAGGTATGTTGGGACAGTCCGAGAATTCATCTAAGTGGGTGATCATAGTGACATGATCAGCCCCTTTGTCGGACAAAGGTAATGATCGGGGATGCAATCTCTCTGATGGAAACCAAGACTGTCGGCAGCCGATTTCAATCGTTGAAATTTGTTTTGCAAAATATATTTTATATACGGATATAAATATATATATTATGGCTTCGAAATGTTTACAAAAGGTTTTAATTCCCGAGATCCATTTGAGTAGAGAGTGCAATACTGTTCCTTGCACCCGAGGGAGAGGTCCTCTCTTGTCGGGCAGTGCATGATCATTATGGGCTGAGAGGTTAAGTGTAAGACCATTGAGGGTAATACCTAATGGGCTAATCTTGCATCTGCCCACAGTCCCTAGGCTTTTATAAGGTGGCTTGGCCTAGGGACCACTTAGTGTAAGTGTTGGGCCCATTAGGAGCTCATGTGACGGGCTTAGGGGGTGCACTGTCCATAACAGTGTATTCGGCCAGGCCTTGTAACAAAGGTTGGGCTGAACCCATGTGGCTGATGTGTAGATTAATGTTTGGGTCCCACGCTATACAAAGAAGCCCAATTGGGCAGCAGTTTGGAAGCACACTGAGCACTAAGACTTCATGGGCCTAAATCCCATTTCGAACTGGGTTGATTTGATCAGTTAAATAAAAGGGCGGATCTGATATTAGATTAGCAGATAGAATAGGGTCTTAACCCTATCCACTCAGAGAATCCAAATCTGAATACAGATTCAGATCTGAAAACCTCCTGATAAGATTAGGAGAGGGCTGATCTAATTTGCAGATAAGATAAGGGTCTATCATTATCACTTAAAGGGAATTCAGATCCAAATATGATTTGGATCAGCAACTCCTAATGGGATTAGGAGTTGATCCCTTTAAGGTTATAAAAGAAGGAGGAGGCGGTAACCTATTAGAAGATCACATCCGTGACTCTTAGAGCAAGAATTACAGAAGAGAGAACATAGCATCCAGTGAGACTGCACTATTTTCTCCATGTCGCCTCCTTCCTGTCGCCGCCATAACTGCCAATTCGATCTCCTCTTCAAGTAGGAGCGATCAAGATCAGATCTTGATATTAGCCTTTGGGGAAAGGCTGATTTGAAGTTGTGCTCACAACCTCCAGCGAATTCTTGCGAAGGAGTCGGTTCGTTGGACGAACACTGTTGATTCTGCTCCATCATTCACTGTGTCATCTTTAGTGGGAGCAGTCTTTGGAGTCTTTCTTTGGGCATGAACACCTTCGTTGGGAGATACTGTTTCTCCGTATCAGGTATATCCCTCTCCTGCTTCTGGTTTCAGATCTGGTTCGATTTAGGGTTCAAGATTGATCATTGAAAATGCAAATTTTCTAAAACAGGGAATGCAATTCCTAGATGAGGGGAGAGGAAATTTTTGAAAATTTGCCTAACCTACCTGTAGGGTTCGGCCATCCATATGATGGATCTCTCATTTCTTCAAAAAGCACTAGAACTGAACTTACCCAAGTAAATGAAAATTGTTTGGTTATGGTTGAACTGACCCCGGGTGCCATGTGTCACCTTTGCGACTGTTTTATCTTTTCGGCCACGTCGGTACCATGTAGGATGGATAAACGCGACCAAGAAAGGAGGGCTCTATACGGATAAGGAGGACAGCTCCGTCAAGGATTTGGACTTATCCCAAAGACCTTGGTGGACAATCTCATCATCGACAACCCCGGAAGCCTCATTTGAATAGGACATGGATCCTCGGCTATAAATAGGTAACCCCCGCTCAAGGCAAGGAACTTTTGGACTCTTTAGACTTCATACTATTACTCTGCCTCTGCTCGGACCAGCACATTTCTCTCAACTACTCGGCCCAACCACACACATTCTTTTACTGACATGAGCGTCAGAGTGCCTACCCAAGGAACAACTCCTTGGGCCTCTGATCAATTTCTTGTTTCAGATCTTGTTGCGCGGCTTCTCCTTCCACCTCGGCTTTGCCAGTTGGCAGGATTATCTGATTGCGATCTTGGTTGGAGACACCTTGGATCAGATAGCATCAAATTGACGTCGTTTGTGGGAAACGTACGAAAAGTCATTCACAAATCTCTCTCTGCGCGATCAAGAATCATGCCAAGAAATGCATCCAACTTCTCTACAGGCCGATCCCCATCTCGGGGATCTCGTTCTCATCGCAGCTCTCCACCTCGGGAGCCTCAGTAGTAGGCCACGATCGACCCCGCCCAATTCCAATTGATGCAGTAGAAGGTCGACTAGATCCTCGCAATGATGTAGATGCTGGGACAGCCAAGGCAAGCCCCTCAAACTGTCCCCCCTCCTGTCCAGATGCTTAACACGGTCGATCCTCACCCTAAGGACCCCAAAAAGTGCCACTAGGACAGGCATAGGGTGTGGTCTGACCAAGAAAAGCAGTAATCGTCAAGAAGATCGGACTCCCCAAATAGGGTTGTTCATTACAAGACCCAAACCGACCAAACCGACCAACCCGATCTGATCCAACCCGAGTTGGCCGGTTTTTCTTCAGCACCGGTCGGTTTCAGTTTTCACAACTTAGATATATATTATATATAATATATTTCAGATATTATATATATATATATATATATATATATATATCTGATATATTTCAATTTTACTATATATATTTCAGATATATTTTTGTGGAAATATATATATATATGTATATTTATTTTAGAAATATACAATTATATATAAAATATCAGTTTTAATCCATCAAATCATTTTTAATTTCCAAGCATCCAGCCTTCGCTTTCTTAGACTTGAATCCTTTACCGTTCACACCAAGAGAATCATTCACAAAACCGACCCAAACCGATTCAAACCAACCAGGTCGGTTTTACTTAGTACTGGGTCGGTTTCGGTTTCATTTCTAGGTAAACTGACCAGGTCGGGTCAGTTGGAAAAATGCTAGTAAACCGACCCAACCCGACCCGTGAACAGCCCTACTCCCCAACCCGATCTTGTGCACGTGATGATTGTAGCATGACACACATCTCTGCTCGGGTTTCAGCAAAAGAAAGGCTCGGCCGTTGTCCACAACAATAGTCGATCTCCATCGTCGAGTCTAACTCAGTCAAAGATCACCCCTTGATGCCCAAGAGAGAAAGGTTCACACATGAAGCCCCAAACAATAGGGATGCGGAGATCAAGGAGCTCAGATAGCGCTTGACCAGACTGGAACATAGCCAAGTTTACAGAAGCGCGACTCCTACTATGGTCCAGCCTGCAGAACCTCTCAACCAGCTCTCCAGGGAGTCGGTCTTCGTCCAAGAAATCGTGGATGAACTCCCTCCAGTTGGCTGGTGACCTCTACAGTTCAAGAATTATGACAGAGCTATAGACCCCAATGACCACGTGGAGGGTTTCAAAGCCCTTATGATGTTGTACGGCTCGCCCGAGGGGTTAATGTGCAAAGCCTTCGTGCTACTCTCAAAGGAGTTGCCTGGACATTGTATGCTTTTCTTCCCCCGCGCTCCATCTCCTCGTGAGAACAGCCGGAGAGCCAATTCTTGGCACAAGTCCAGAGACATTGGAAGACTTCGGCCAGTCTCATGCAGGTGCGGCAGAGGAAGGAAGAGACCCTCAGAGAGTACTTGGCGAGGTTTAACTTTGAGGCCCTACAAGTATGCACCCTGAACTAGTCCATGGTGGTCACAGCCATCATCAACGGCCTGCGTTCCTCCACCTTCAGCTTCTCACTATCGAAGAACCCTCCTCTAGACCTTGCCACGCTGATGAAGCATGCCCAGAAGTACATGAACGCCGAATAGGCACATGTGCGACAAAAGAACGAGGAAGGGTAGCATAACACAATCGTAAGAGGAGAGACCATGACAAGTGCAAGTCGGAACGAGAAGGACCCCGCCACCAACGTACATGAATTTCACACCCCTAAACGCACCATGGTCTAAGAAAATGATGCAGATCCACGACCAAAGCTTTGTCAAATGGTCCGAGAAAATGAAGTCCCAGAATAACAAGAGAAGCCAAGACAAGTACTATGACTTCCACTGAGACCACGACCATGAGACGGACAGCTGCTATGATCTATGCCACCACATTGAAGACCTCATCAGACACGGGTACCTTGGCAGGTTCATGGATATCAAGGAGCATAAGCCAAAGGAGGAAGGACATCGGCCTGATGGATCTCCAGCCTGAGCTCCCCCAATTGGAGTCATCACAATAATCTCTAATGGAATGGCATCTGGCGGGGATAGCAGCTCGGCCCACAAGGCATATGCGTGCCTACATCAAGTCGAAGATAGAGAATAAAAGAGACGATGGCAAGATGACCAGATCACCTTCATTGAGAATGACTTGAAGGGGATTCAGACCTCGCATGATGACGTCCTTGTGATAACTACTGAGGTAGCAAACTTCGAAGTCCAACGTATCTTGGTGGACACGGGAAGCTCCGCCGACATACTCTTTGAAGATGCCTTCGAACAGCTCGGCATCAGCAGGGATCACCTCACCCCGGTCAACACCCCCTTGGTCGGCTTCTTAGGACATGTCGTAAGGAAAGATCCACTCTCCCTCTGCTCATCGAAGACGGCGACATCACCCAAATAGTGATGGTCGAATTCATCATTGTCCGAGTTCTCTCCCTTCAATGCCATCCTCAGCCAGCCAACCCTGAATGCTCTGCGAGCTTCGGTTTCCACATACCACCTAGCTGTTAAATTTCCGACCCCATACGGAGTAGGAGTCACCCTCAGAAACTAGAAGACTGCACGACAATGCTATCTAACAACTTGCCAAGGAAAGCCTCACACTACAGCAACCCTTAACACGGAAAATATGGACTTAAGGGACGAGTTGAGGACACAATGCGACCAACCTGTCAAAGACCTCATCGAAGTGTCGCTCTCCGATGAAGACCCCGAGAAGATGGTCTAGGTTGGATCTCTCCTAGAAGATCATCTCCGGGATGATATCATTCAGCTACTAAAGAACAATGTTGATGTGTTTGCTTGGTCAGCAGTGAACATGCCGGGGATTGACCCCAAGGTCATCACCCACCACTTCAACGCTGGTCCCCGCTACCGACCTATCAGGCGGAAGAAGAGGAGCTTCACCTTTGAACGGTGGCAAGTGATCAATGAGGAGGTGCAGAAGCTACTCGACGCCGACTTCATCCGAGAAGTGGGGTACCCAGGCTGGCTGGCAAACGTAGTGATGACCAAGAAGGCCAACGGAAAGTGGCGAATTTGTATTGACTTCACTGATCTGAACAAGGCCTACCCGAAAGATAGATTCCCCCTATTGAGGATCGACCAGCTCGTCAATGCAACGACAGGGCACGAACTCCTGAGTTTCATGGATGCATTCTCAGGCTACAACCAGATCTAGATGCTTCTAGACGATTAGGAGAAGACCACCTTCATCACTGACCAAGGACTATACTGGTATAGAGTAAAGCCATTCGGTCTAAAGAACGTCGGCGATACCTATCAGTGGTTGGTGAACCAAATTTTCAAGGACCAGCTCAGCCACAATGTGGAGGCGTATGCAGACAACATGTAAGTAAAAAGCAAGAAGGCCAAGCAGCATCTGACCGACCTCAAAGAAGTCTTCGACGCTCTTAGGAAATATCGAATGAAGTTAAAACCTGAAGAAATGTGCTTTCGTGCAAAGAGGAATTGAAGCCAATCTGGAGAAGATCAATGTCATTCTCAACATGCAGTCACCTCAAACCTACAAAGAAGTGCAACGCCTCACTAGACGTGTAGCCACCCTTATCAAGTTCATGTCAAAGTTCGTAGACCAATGCCTGCCCTTCTTCTAGGAGCTGAAGAGATACCTGAGTTCGCCACCTCTGCTCACAAAGCCAAGCTCTGGAGATATACTACTCCTCTACCTCTCGGTTGGAGACGAGGTGGTCAACTCGGTCCTAGTGTAAGAAAAAGACCGGACTCAAAGGCCAATCTACTACACCAGTAAAGTCCTCACCGGTGTCGAAACTGGGTATTCAAATCTAGAGAAGGTCGCCCTGGCCCTAATCGCTTCGATGAGAAAGCTTAGGCCATACTTCTAGGCCCATAGCGTCCGAGTGCTTACCGACCAACCTCTCAAACAAGTTCTGCAGAGGCTGGAAGCATCTGGCCGCTTAGTCAAGTAGAGTGTGGAACTGAGTGAGTTCGACATCGACTATGCACCTCGTCCCGCCATCAAAGCCTAGGCCTTGGCCAACTTCCTGGTTGAATACACCTTCTTGGCACAAGACCTAGTTGCAACACCTCTGGTCTAGACTCTTCACGTGGACGGATCTTCCAACTAACAAGGTAGCGGAGTAGGGCTCATCCTCCTCGGCTCGGATAACACCGTGCTAGAGCACGCTCTCAGGTTCGAGTTCAAAGCGTCCAACAATGAAGCTAAGTACGAAGCTCTGGTCATCGGACTTCGACTCGCCCTAGACCTCAGTGCTCAGCGGATCGAAGGATTCAGTGACTCTCAATTGGTTGTCAACCAAATCCTCAGCCACTTTGAAGCAATGACACTAACAATGGCGAGTTACCTATAAAGGGTGCAAGAGCTTGTTCAATGGCTTGAACACTTCACCATTCAACAAATTCCTCAAGCTAAGAACATACGAGCCCACACACTCTCAATGCTCGCTAGCTTGTCGTGCATGGACCTCGACCCCACAATCCGGATGGATACCCTTGCACAACCCAACGTCTTAGAGATAGCCATGTTCATCCTCCTTGTTCAACAAGGACCATCGTGGATGGACCCCATAGTCCAGTATCTTTAGGACGGTAAACTTCCAACCGACCGAACTAAAGCAAAGAGACTCATACATAGGTCAACCCGGTATTGCCTTATCCAAGGACAACTCTACTGCCGGTTACACACTCTCCCCTACTTGAGGTGTTTCCCTCCAGCCGAGGTCGACTACATCCTCAGGGAGATACACGAAGGTATTTACAAAGATCACCCTGGCACCCAAACTTTAGCACACAAGGCACTTCGAAAAGGTTACTTCTAGCCGATTATGAAGCAGGATGTAGCCCAACTCGTAAAGAAGTACGACCGCTGTCAAAGGCACTCCAATCTTCAATACTAGCCAACAGCTGCTCTGACACCCATCAGAAGCTCGTGGCCCTTCGCCCAGTGGGGAATGAACATGCTTGAAGCATTCCCTACCACGGTCGGGCAAAATAAGTTTTTCCTCATTGTAGTAGACTACTTCACCAAGTGGGTGGAGGCCGAACCCCTGGCATGCATCACCACATAGAATGCTTGGAACTTCTTCTAACAGAGCATAGTGTGTCGGTTTGGCATCCCTCGTGTCCTCATCACCGAAAATGGCACTCAGTTCACTGACCAAAAGTTTGAAGCCTTCTACGTCGAGCTAAAGATAGATCACTGGACCACAGTCGTGCACCGACCTCAAAGCGACGAACAACATGAAGTGACCAATCGAACCCTACTACCCGTCCTAAAGACCAGACTTGACAAGGATAAGGGAAGGTGGGTCGAAGAGCTACCGAGCATTCTTTGGGCATACCGGACCATACCACAGATAGCTACTGGAGAGACACCATTCAGCCTAGCATACGGAGCCGAAGCCATGATCCCCATAGAAATAGGCTCCCCAACTCTCCGGACCAAGTTCTTTGATGACCAGTGGAACAATGAAGACCTCCGCACCGAGCTCGACTTGGTAGAAGAAACACGCGACTGAGCCTACCTCAGATGGCAGCACAGCAGCACCGTATGGATAAGTACTACAATTGTCCGAAGAAGAGAGTTCAAGACAGGGAACCTCATCCTTCATAAAGTCATAGTACCCACACTAGAAGAAGGAAAGCTCGGATTGAACTGGGAAGGACCATATAGAGTAACTAGAGTCCTCGGACCTAGCACCTACAGGTTGGAAGACCTCGACAAGGAAGCTCGTACTGAGGAGTTGGAACACCGGAAACTTGAGAATGTACTACCAGTAGTTTAGATCAATAAAAGCTTTGTTTTTACATCCAATTGGCCAACACACACAACACGACATACACCACCCAGCCAAACTCTAATGGCTGAGGCACATGCACACTGCACTTACTCGTCACTACACACACCTCCACACTTTGGTAGTGCATAGCCAACCAAGTTCACCAATGGACTTGCCCGATCTCCGGTGGTAGAAGCCCGAAGCGGGAATGATGCCCCTGCCTCCAAAGGCAAGAGGGCAGCCCTCAAACTCTGCACACCAAGCTGACGAACTGTCAGAGCAGAGCTAGTTGAGGAACACAACTTGCCCAAAAAGAACGTGAAGCTCCCCAAGACTAGGCGCCACCGAGCTTCCCCGCTACGACAAGAACTCAGAAGCACCTTGGCCAACTCAAAGCCAAAGACGAAGATCCAGGATCTCGGCTAACCAATACCTCGATCGAGATAAGGCCAAGGCCCGCGACCAATTCATCCACCAAGTTAAGCAAAAAAAAAAAGAAGGAAGAAAAGAAGAGACACATAGCTCAGAAACAAAAAAAAAGTTTCTTTCATTAATTAATAAGTTATTATAAGTAAAAAGGCTTGACATACCGAGCCGTGCACATAAAAATAAAACACAAAGAGAGCAGAACTAGATGGCAACAGTAGTGGGCAGATGTTTCAACTCTCAACCGGGCGTTCCCTGGCCTGCTCAAGAACCTCGGCATCAATGCCCTCCTTGTCAGGCGTAGGGGGATCAAACGGGTCTAGGCCCTCTTCCCAGGAGCGAGTATCCCTTTCATCTAAGTCGAATTGGTGAGTCTCCGAGGTCTTGTACTTGGTCACCCCTTCTTCCTCTACCCGGGAAACCTTCTCCTCGGCCTCCCTGAGCTCTCTCATCAGGACGTTCAGTGCCTCCTTTATCTCGGTGACGCGGCTCTTCAGCTTGCGGACGGTATCGTTTCGCTCATCAATGTTGTGCCTCAGTTTGGAGAGCACGACCTCAAGCTTGGCAACTTGAGACCTCGATTGCTCAGCCTCCACCTCTCGTTTCTCATAAAGGCGCCATAGTGTCCGTAGGTGGTTGACCAAGCCGACGACTGAGCAAGCGTTTTGCAAGAAAAGACCAACCATCAGTACAATAGAGACAATAATCAACCGAAGTAAAAGTGACCGAAGAAATAAGAAGACTTACTGCCACGACCTACTGCAAAGCCGCGCTCTCCAAGGAATCACTCGTTATGCCAGGGACCTTTTGCCTAATAGTGGGCATCATCAGGCCCTGAACAAGTTGCTCGGGAATGCCCTCCATTTCGAGCCCATCACCGGGCCAAACCCTCTATTACGGCATGTAGATATCCGCAGCACCGCTCTTTGGCGCATTCTCCCTTGGCGGCAAGGAGTGATCAGCCCAAGCACCCTCCTCAAGGTCAACCACCACTACTTCTTTAGCCTGTCTCAGCCTCTTTGGTTGCTGAGGTGTGCGCTCCCTGGATCTCGGTTGTGACTCAATGACCCGGGGTTGTGTGCCCTAGGCCCTTCCAGACCGCACTCTCTCTGCAGCAGCCCTCATACGACGAGCTACCTCCTTGCTTCTTGTCATTTCAACACCTGCACAAGACAAACACCAAGTCAGCCACCAAGTAAAGAGTTCGAAAATAAAAGAAAGCCTGAAAGGATCAGCATGACACATAGACCGGTCTCACTCATCAGCCTGACGCGGATTAACATCGAGACAGATGTGCACTCCATCACGTTGATCTTCTCAATCAACCTAATCGACACCTTCTCTTCCTTGGTGAGCTCAGTCGCACTCGGTGCCTTCACCTTAGTCCTCGGCTTTTGGAGCTCAGGAGGTAACGGCTAGCCTTCAGGGCAATGCATAAAGAAGAACCTCTCCTTCTAGTGATTCATCGAAGATGGGGGCCCCAACAAGCACCTTGTTATGCTGCCGATCCAAGAAGTAATAATACCCCTACTGGTGATGCTTCAGTTATAGGAAATAGATGAACATTGGCAGGGTATTCTCTAGGCCATGGACCAAGAAATAACACAATAGTCTCACTATGTACCTAAAGGAGTTCGACATCAATTAAACGGGCAGGACTCGGAACCACTTGAACACCACGGTGATTCCCTCACTTAAAGGAAACCTCAGCCCGACGATTCCCTCTCATCGACGCCCAGACACCTTAGTTCGTACTCTTCCAGTATACAGTACAAGGCCCTGATTCGGGTTAAATCCTCAGGAGATAAACAACACGGAGTATACCCGAATTGGTTGCAAGCCCGCAGAGGGAGGTCAGCCCTCTCCTCAATCACTAACTCGACCTCGGCCTCAGCCCCCCAGACTGTGGCTCTCTCCAGCTCAACGGCCTCAGCCCCAAATTTGTCAACCTCGGCCCCCTAGCTGCTGGCCTCACGAACAATGAGCGCGGTAGCCTCAACAAAAGACCCTGACTCAGACTCACTACTGGATGAGGAAAAGGAAGAGGATGAGCAAGAAAAGTCAGTGGATGAGGAAGAAGACATCTTACTGGATAAACAAAGTTTGGACTATGAAATTGAAGCACCAATCAAGCTGAAGACTACTTCTTGTCGAGCTCTATAAGGACTCCCTTCGCAAATGACAAAGTGAAAATTCTCTTCACTACCCTTTTATAGGACCCTCAGTGACCTAAATCAAGTCAGATCAATGACTACGATTCAGCGTTGCCCTCTAATAGCTTGGGAAGACGAAACGATGCCACCACCCTTCGCACGCGCATAGCCTTGGGGAAACAAAACGATGCCCCTACTAACCCATCTTAGAAACGGAATGGACATCGAACTGGCCAGTTCACCCAAACCGGTTACACCCTGGGTCATTCAGCTCAGAAAGGTCACTTCAAAAAGTTCCTCATCCGAAAACCTCAAATCTCTTCCATGCCATGCTGCGGCCGAGCACTACATTCCTAGACTTTGGAACTGGGGGAGTGGTGTTTGGGTTATGGTTGAGCTGGCCCCAGGTGCCACGTGTCACCTCCACAACCGTCTTATTTCTTCAGCCACATTGGCACCACGTAGGATGGATAAGCTCGACCAAGAAAGGAGAGCCCTGTACGGATAAGGAGGATAGCTCTACCGGGGATTGGAACTTATCTTGAAGATCTCGACTGACAACCTCATCCCTGACAACCCCAGAAGCCTCATTCAAATAGGACATGGATCCTCGACTATAAATAGGTAACCTGTGCTCAAGGTTAGGGACTTTTGGACTCTTCAGAATTCATACTGTTACTCTGCCTCTTCTCATACCAGCACGTTTCTCTCAATTACTCGGCCCGACCACCCTCCTTCTTTTACTGACTTGAGCATCGAAGTGCCTACCTGGGGAACAACTCCTTGGGCCTCTGATCACTTTCTTGTTTCAGATCTTGCTGCATGGCTTCGCCAGTTGGTAGGATTATCTGACTACGACCGTGGTTCGAGACACCTCGGATTAGACAACATCAAAAACCTTAAATTAAGGAGGCTTGATACCATCTCATCTCAAAGAACTAATCAACCAAAAAGCTTAAGCTATTAGGTGAGATCATTGAATAGGTTTTATTCTATAATATCTTTGTATCAATATGTGAATTACATGTTTATATGACGAAGAAGATGAAAGTTACTTTTAAGTGACAAATTTAACCACTAAGGAGAAAAAGAGAAAGAAAAAGAAGTAGAATCATCATCTACAATATCAATGCATCTTCATGGTCCGGTTGCCTCTTTGCCACGACCAAGATTCTGATGGAGATGTAGGAAGAGGTGGAAGCAAAACAATGTTTCTGTAGAGACCAAACGGCCACCCTTCACAATGGTAGAATTCCTGAATCATAGAATGCCTCCGGAGGTCGCCAAGCTTTATCTTACTCATGCTTGAACAACCAGAGAAGCAGCTACTGGCGGCCAAAAGAATTTCTTTACTTGCATTTGAACAGCGAGTGAAGCAACTCTCGACAGAGAAAAAGGTTTCTATCTCTTCATCGTCTTCATCTTTGTTATCATCTAGATCGTGCATGTCCTTTGGAGCCATGAACATTTCTCCTGTGGTTGGAGAAAAGACCCAACGGAGGCTCTCTGTCATACAACCACCCTTACGTTTCAGCTTTGCCTCCATGGCCCGGCTGCAGATTTCCAGAACTATTACCTGAGAAAACATAACTAAGATAGATTAAAGAGAACAACAGAAGATCTAAAGCATCGATCGAATAATTGAATTAGTAAGTGTGATTGATAGTACTTCTTGCTCCTCATTAATATCGTTGGCTATATACTTCTGATCTTCCAGGCTTGAAGAAGAAGGCCTTCCATGGAAGCTGCTGTGACAATGGAAAATTGCATCCTTCAGGGCTGAAGTAAAAAATCTACATCTTTTGGAGGTGTGCTTAGGGTCTTCATAAGCAAAAGAAGTCATGATGATGATTGAAGAAGCTGTTCCTTGGTGTTTGGACAAACTGATGAGAAAGGAGAAAGAAATTCTGGGTTTTAATTTGTCCATTGGAGAAATGTTAAACGTGACGTATTTATAGAAATGGGGTTGCCAAGCAAGAGGGGAAATCTTTGGATGCATGACAGTGGCCTCACGGCTTATTTGAAATCTTGCGTTTCTAACCTTTGGGGTAAAGCTAACGTCAGAAGATCAACTGAAACTTATGTCAAATGGTTAAGAATATGAGTAGCCATTTGAGTCTTTGATCACCTTCAGATGTTGATCCGACGGTACTTCCAAACTAGAAACAGCAACTTCTGGGAAACGTTATTATGTCCCAGTAAATTTTCAATGATCGATATTTGTTATTGATACTACATTTTAACCGGTGGCAGTTTTTTAGTTCTCATTATTAATTCACTTAAAGTTAAAGCTAAGCTAAATTGACCTGATACCAAATTTGACTTCTCCTTGAAAGAAGCTGCCCTAGCTAAAAGTAACTCTGCATCCTCTAGGTTCCTCTGCCTGACTCAACGCCCAATATTCATGGTTCGATTCAACCCCAGCTTTTAATTTTGTCTTATATTAAGTTGGAAAGTTTCATTACATCTATCACATCTATATTATCATCATCATCCAAGCCTTATATGGGATTGAATGCACTAATTAATCCTATTTGGCCTTTATGCCATATCCATTGTTAGCTTATCCCGATTAAATTATTTCTTATAGGTAAAATAAAAAACCTTCCCCGGGTTAGGTTTTGTGACAATCACCTAAACTATATGGGATTGACTGCACTAATCCTATGCATTTTATTTTCTTAAAATACTAATTTGCCTTAACGACCACGCTGGAAAACAACAAGGAAAACGGAATAATTGATTTTCATCAATGGTTTCAGTCATCCATAAACCCAATTTGGGTAATCATTGAAAGGGCCACTCAGAGGTATAAATTGGACCGTGTTGGGTGTTGGGCCACTTGAATAATCATGTGGACTGTGCTGGGTCTGGAGTTTTAGGTCCATTGGTAGGTATAGAACGACACGACCGAGCAGCCTGCAACCCGGCCCATATATATTATTTATATATATTTTTTATATGTTTATATAATATTATATAAATTATAATTATATAATAATATATAGTATATAATATATTAATAAAATAAATATAATTTTTATTTTATTAGACTAATTTATTTAATTATTGTATATATAAGTAATTTTATACACAAAATTCATATAAAATTAAAATTCTAAGTTTTTTGTCAATCTTTTTTAAATAAATAGCTTTGTCTCGATGCACGGCCCGACTTGATCCAAGGATCAGCCCATGGGCCAGCTTGGCCCGCGGCACGGCATGACACGGACTCACACAGGCCTGAGCCGTGGGCCATGTCTAGTCAGCCCCCAAAATTTTCACCAGAGAGGACAGCACGGCCCGTGACGACCCGCAGGCCAGCACAGCCCACTTTACACCTATAGGGCCATGCACTACCATGAAGCTATGCTGTGGCATTCCGAACAGGTGGTCCTGGATACCCATACATTGCAGATCGTTTGGCCTTCTATGGGTGTCAACGGTATTCAAAATTCAACTTTGATGAATTTTTAAATTCAGTCAATTATTTAATTTTTATATATAAATAAATAAATATTTATTTATATATTTATTAATGACTTAAAGTAATTAATCGATCAAATTCAAATCGAATGAAATATTCAAATATTTAATTGAATTCGAATTCAAACATTGACTTTTTTATTTTTCAATTATAACCTGATTCGCTCTGCATTTAATCCGTTTGCACCCCTAATTATAACCTATCTTATCCACCTCCAGCTCCCAACCCCTACTGCTCCTACCTCTGTCTTATTGCTATCTAGATTGCTGCCATGGTCATAATAGGTTTGACCAGTTATTGTTTTTGGGTTTCCACTGCGGCTACGAATGGATTGGAAAATGGAGAGGTCTTCACTCTTCACCACAAAGTTACATCAACCAACATGTAATGTAACTTCAAAGTTTTAGCCCAAAAGTTAAATTCTGAAGTGTAAATTTTGTGCAATTCACCTCCAGCATGGGCCACGGGAGTGTTAAACGGTAAATTTGACTTGACGAGTTAGGGTCAGGCATATTCAGATTTATGGTTGGTTGGGTTTTGAGTTTTTGACTCGAATTGGGTTTAGGTCAGGTTCGGTTTTTGACTGATCCATTCCCGGGTTAAATTCTATAGGTTGGATCAGATTCAAAAATTATGTATTTTTGAGTTGGGTGAGATCTAATGGGACACTAAAGGGTCCTATTAGGGTTGAGACAATGGGACTGGATCCAATAGGCCCAACATAGGAAGCATATTCAGTGATTAATTTATAAATATTTTGACAGTTGTTAAAAATTGTTTTTAATCTTTTTCAAGGGTAGATTGGAAATATTTCAAGGAACAGGTGTCAAAAAAATTTGAAAGTGTTCAATTAGCATGCTTATAATGCTGTGCCTAGCTGATCCGGACTCAAACATTCCACACCAACTTGTTGTACCCGATTACCAAACACCAATGGCTCTCGATACGTAGACGTTGGAATTAAAGCCACAAACGGAATAGATGCACCACATCTACGAATGTGTCACTGTAGAAGAATGGGAATTGATGGCCTGTGCCATGCCTCGTGCTAGCAGGAACGCATGGTTCCATCACTTTCCTCAGCACAACACCCAGGGCAGTGTTTGGCATCGATGCCATTTTCTGAAAGTAGCCTCTTTTTGGCCTTGCTTTTTCAGAAAAAAAATAAATAAAAAATAAAAAACCCATTGCTGCAGACCACGCCTTAAAAATCAAAAAAGTGTATTGGTCTGAAGAAATATCAAATTCAATGCTTTCTTAGAAAATAATCCATTACTGCCAGCAGTGTAATGGCATGGCGTCAATGTGGCATCATCTTGGGCATTGGATAATGTAAACCAATGCTGAAAATGGTTATACAGCAATGATACCAAACAAAACCAGTGAAAACAGCCTATGTGGCTGCACCGATGCCAAACAAAAAAAAAGGAACCATCTTCTAAGAAAACGTTGCAACAGACCCTCATGCATACTGATGTAGTGCAATCTAGTTGCTCCCTGCTGGAGATGATCTGGCTTCCAAACGGACGGCGGACTGAACCTATAAGGATATCAGAGAACCCAGGCATGCTAACTCGGTGATGTCGCTCTAATGCTTAAGTCAGTAGGCTAGTAGCAAGCTAAAATTGCTTTTGAAAATAGAGAGCTTGAGAGTAGGAAAATCACGCATACCTGGAACCACCGGGGGTGGAGCCTTTATATAATGGAGTCATCGCGGGTTTTACGGATCGATTTTGGGATCAGCATCACAATAGGATCCGTTTCCGAGTAAGTTGGAAGATAATGCTGCCAACTGATAAGGTTCATTAGTTCCGCCCTAATCGGTCGGGGAGATAATGTTAGTCGTTACACGATGTGACCTCATGAGACCCGGGATCCATTGGAGGGGTTTTTGGGATCACCACATGGTGACATGTCGGTATCCCTGGCCTGATGTCTTTAAGTCCCGAACTGGGCTGAATGCCGAAGTGCCTTGGCATCGGGCTGCTCTTGTTGCGATATGGTATCGAGTCGATTTTGTCCCAAGGTGAGCTTGTTCCGAGGTCAATTTAGCTCGAGGTGATTGGGTACCCAAGCTCGATCTGCTACGGACTCGTTAAGTTGAGTTGTCATCTTTTGATCAAGTCGCGTCCACGTGTCCCCCTGTTACGAGGTCGGGCCAAATCACCCTTCATCACACACATCACAATTTTCTTAGAAAACATATCTGAAGCAATGGCATCGATGCCAAACACCTGCCAAATTCTCTGCTCAGTTTTGGATCAGCATTAACGATGACCTTGTAGAGGCCTCCCACTACTCCAGAGGAAACTGTAGAACTATGACTCAATTGAAAGGGTGAGACGGAGGAGAATAAGAAAAGAGAATAGAAAATTATTAAAAAAACAAAAGCAAGAAAAAAAATAGAGCATTTGAAATGATGAGGGCTACCGGACCGCGGTTTTGTAAAAAGTAGAAAAGAGAAGAGAGAAGAAGAATGGAAGAGAGAGAATGAAAAGAGCAACCAATGGCAATTGGCTAGTTCATTGGAAACAAAGAACTAGTGGAAAAACAGGGGTGGAAGAAGAACCCTCCCCACACCTTGGAACTTGGATGTAAGGGGTGGTGTGCTTTGACCGAAATTAGATTTGCTCCTCACACAGTGCCCCTCACACCAACCTCAAAATATTTCCCTAAGAATCACAACATACAAGTGCAGGAGATGTTCCAAATGCATGACTGAAAATGTTATGAGATTAGTGTGAGAAGCACTATATGAAGAGCAAATCCAGATTCACTTCAATCGCCATCACACTGTTCTTCCTCAATGCATTATGTCAGTTTGGAAAAAAAACAATGCATTATATCAGTTTTTCCATCAAGAAAACTAACAGAAGGGAGGTATTTGCATGTTTTTTTATTTGAAAATATTAGAGAGGCCTTTGTTAGGGTATAAATAAAGGGGAGGTTTATATGATTATTAGAAAACCTTGGGAAGGTTTTTATATTTTACCCTTATTTCTTA
Source organism: Nelumbo nucifera (assembly GCF_055504915.1). Classification (NCBI taxonomy): domain Eukaryota; kingdom Viridiplantae; phylum Streptophyta; class Magnoliopsida; order Proteales; family Nelumbonaceae; genus Nelumbo; species Nelumbo nucifera. Next base: position 97,007,986 of record NC_142649.1, read on the forward strand.
CTTCTTTGACCCATGATTTTTTTAACCCCTAGCCCTTCTTCAACTTGCAACAGATATTTTACCCTTCAACTTGCATGATTTTTATCCCCAACCCTTCTTTAACTTGTAACGTATATGTAGCAACTGCAGTCTAATCCATGGTTGTTTACCATTGAGAGCTATCAAACAGGTTGTGCTGGGCCGGCATGGCATGACCTGCGTGTGGCCTGCTCAAAGTGCGGGTTGTGGTGTGCTGGCCCACAGGTCGTGCCTCTCTCCCCTGTGATAATTTGGGGGTTCAGCCTGGTATGGCCCACAGCCTAAGACCATGCGGGCCTAGGCCAAGCAAATTGCAAGTTGTGTTGTGGGCCTGAGCCGTGCCAGGCCTGGACTGAATTGGGCCAAAAAGGCTTAGACTTTTTTGCTAACTTTCCTTTGGGCTTTGCTTGCTTTGAGAACAAATTGAAAAAAAAAATCTAACAAAGAAATTAAAAAATACTCACCAAAATACAAAAGGACAACATATTGGAAAGGAAATTTATTTCATTTAAAATATACAAAAAATTACAAATTGAAAATAAAAAGTTACATAGTTGAAAAATAACAAATAATTTAAATAAAATAAAATTAATCCATCTCCTTGGCGTTAATCATTTACTTCATCAGGTGTAGTAGTGTCATGCCCTTCTTTGTCTTGTAATTTATCCTTAGCATCCATCAAATCTTTAAAGTGGATGTCTTTTTCTTGTTTCTATTGGAAGAACAAATGTCTAGCTAAATGGCCAATACAACCCTTGCTACTAAAGTTAAATTTAATCATACATTTTTGGCAAACGACTCTTTTTCCCTTCCCCTCAACCTCTTATTTTAAATATTTTTCCAAATCAGACTAGTGAACTAATCGTTGGGGAATTGGTTTCGGGAGGAGCCTACCATTATTTTTAATTCTAAAAAGATAAAATTTATTTTAATTGCACTTACCCGGATGGTTGGATTACTGATTTAGAATCTCAACTTGATTTCAATGGTTGAAGCCTCTCAAAGCCTCCCAAAACCTAAATGGCTAATTTGCCAAGTGCCTAACTGCCCAAGTGTATGATAGTATGACAATATGAGACTGTATGAAAGTTGAGATGAGCGACTGAGAGAGTACGAGAATTGAGAAGAGAATTGCTAATTTGTTGTGATGAGAATGGTGGACTAGTGTGGAGGATAGGGTTATTTATAGAAATTGAAAGTAATTCAATTTCCCAAAATACCCTAACATCTAGTTATTTTTTAGTCGTTGAAAGGGGTATTTTGGTCATTATAAAGTCATTTATCACTTTACTTAAATACTCCCAAACTAGATGTTATATAGTTACTGGGGGCATTATTGTCATTTTATCTCCCTCCAAAGCAAAAATACATAAACACCCCCCATATAGTTGTTTATAGCTATTGGGGGGTATTTCTGTAAAAAAACCCAAAAAGTTGAAAATAGCCATGGGGGGGGTTGGTGGCACGGCACGATAGTGCGGGCTATGCCGGCCCGGCCCGTGGACCTGAAACCCCAAGCCCGACATGGACCATGAACCAATAAGTTAGGCTAGGCTGGCTCAAAATTGTGTTGGGCCATGGGCAGCATGGTCTGATTTACACCTTCAGCTGTTATGAGTTTATGACACTACAGAAGAAATGGATATTAACACTGTTTTCAAAATCGGACCGGACGGTCGGATTGGAAAAACCGGGATCTATTTTCCTCCAAAATCGCTTTTTCCCCCAAAACTATTGATTTTGGTCAGAAAACCGCTGAACCGTCGGTTAACCATTCGAACGGTTTTGACCGTTTTCCAATTTTTTAAATTTTTTGTGAGAACGGGCCGGCCGTTCGAACCGGTAACCGGACCCCTGACCAGTTCGTTTTTAAAAAACCATGGATATTAGCGGCAGTCACCTAAAACCGTCGTTAAAGATCAGATTGACTGCTGCCGCTTCAAACCACAAGAAATACAGCCTTTTCCCACTCTCCCGCTTGTCTCTTCTCCTAGCTTTTCGTATTCCCGCCCTCTCCTCTCGCTGGCTCTCTCCCTCTCTCTCTGGGCATGGAGTGCGCTGTAAATGAGCTTTCTTATCGATCGACGTGCACATTCATGCCACCACCACTTCCAAAATGCTTTACGCTTCAATTCTCCACTTGTTTAGTATTTGAGATTTTTTTATTTAAAGTGGAAAGTTGCTTGAACCTATGCATAAAGATCAGTCAATTCTCCTTGCTTCACCGAGGAGATTCAACTTCATGTACGTTCTTATTTATTTATCCATTGGCTTCTCTATTTCTATTTGAGCATTAATTCATTTAGTCAATTCTCTATCTTTCAACTTATAGTGCTTAAAAGATTAGTCGCTCATCTGTAATACACATCTCCACTCAGCCATCTACGACCTAAATTACGTTTGAAATCGATATATTTTGAGTCTGATCAGCTTATAAGCTTTAATTTAGTTTTCAGTTTTAAAAATCCCTTTCGCAGTTTGGCTACGAATTATTGTTTTTAATTGATAGAAACGTTCCTTTTCTTCTATTTTTTAGCAGAAATTGGAATCTTGGAGTCTTTTTTTTTTTCTCCTGGTATGATGACAAGAGTTATGTTCTTCAATCTCCTTGTTGGAGCTTTACCCTGTTAAAGCGTTTTCCTGCTAGTGGAAGCAGAAGACCCTTACATATATTTCACCTAATCAATGACCTATGGAACAATATCTTCTCTTGGTGTCCCTCAACAAGTTTGATCGGTTATCAACTCACCCAGTTTAATGCTCAGTGTAAATTGAGATAGACAAATGACAGTAAATATTTTCTATTCTCGGTCTCAAGAGAAGGGAGTTTAGGTTTGATCTGATCTGATTGGTTGCTTATTTTTCCTATTTTGTCTATACAAAGTATTGTGTGGACTTATTCGTTCTACTTGTCTTTATTATGGGTGCTTTCTCCTATGTCCATGTCCGTGAGTTCTTTCTTCTACCTCTGTGAGTTTAGTATTGGGAAACCTCCATGTATTGGGACTCTTCATGCATGCATGTGTAATTGATAGTTTCCTAGATGTATTTGGATAGTAGTTCCCTAGATTTCTTTGGGAACTTGTAATTAGTAATTTCCTACTGCAACTGAACCTCCTAAATTCAGGCGTAGGAATTGTATATATATAGGATGTATCTTGCATAATGAACAACAATTTCCACAAAGTTTGACATGGTATCAGAGTGCCTATAGCTCGACGATCAGCAAACCAAAAGGCGTATTGACGGATTTTTTCACCATGTCCGGCGGAGGTGAAGACAGCAGGAAAGGTGCAGGGAAAGACATGGCCGTCTTCTCGCCGTACTACTTGCATCCGTCTGACAACCCTGGATTGATAATCTCACCTGTTCAATTAAAAGGTGAGAACTATGAGGAATGGGCGAGATCCATGAGAAACGCCCTCAGAGCAAAGAGAAAGCTTGGGTTCGTTGACAGAACGTTGGGTAAACCAACAGATGACTCGATCGACATCGAAGATTGGTGGATGGTGAATTCAATGCTGGTTGCATGGATTTTCAATACAATCGAACCAACCTTGCGATCTACTATATCATATACGGAGAGCGTGAAAGACTTGTGGGAGGATCTGCGACAGAGATTTTCTATCAGGAATGGACCTCGGGTCCATCAATTGAAAGCTGATTTGGCTGCTTGTAAACAACAGGGACAAGCAGTGATGGTGGTGAGATACCGCTCACCTTGGAAGCCCCTTGGAGGGTGGCTTAACCTCCTAAAACAGAAAGTGGAGAGGAAGAAGGGAAGGGAAGGTAGGAAAAGAGGGATTTAGTGAGAGAGAAACAGGGGATATTCATTCATGCCTTTCATTGTAAGAGTATGGCCTTATATAGCTGGCCTACAGGTGTAATCATAGAGGGAATATCCTCTGATTGGCAGGATAACTAACTCTGGGAAATATCATGGAGGGAATATCTTCTGTCGGCAGAATCACCCTCTTTGTGTGTAACTAATTCTGAGGCTCTGTCTTTTGTCTCTGAGGCTCTGTTGCCTGTCCTTTCTGCCTCCTTGAGTACTGCTGATGGGTAGTGGCCTGCTCCACTCCCTTTGTTGGGGTCGGGGAAGGTATTTGGGTCCCAACAATTCCTCCCTCCTTAGCATTGACCTTGCCCTCAAGGTCTAGGTTCAGGAACCTCTCATTCAGCCTTAGATAAGGTTCCCAGGTGGCATCTTCTGGGGGCAGCCCGACCCATTCTACCTTGGCTTCTGGTACAACCTGCCCACCTCGTCGGACCCATTGGAAATCCACAATTTTGATGGGCTCTGTGTAAATGTCCCCTTCTTCAGTGAATTGGGGTAAGCTAGATGAGATAGGAGTATGATTTCCCATAGCCTTCTTGAGAAGAGAGATGTGAAACACGGATGAAGTTTCAAGGTAGCAGGGAGGTCCAATCTGTAAGCAACAGGGCCCACTCTTTCCAGCACCTTGTAGGGCCCATAATACCTGGGAGCTAGCTTGTGCCAAGCTTGTCTTACCACTGAGACTTGGCGGTAAGGTTGGAGCTTAAGGTAGACAAAATCACCCACTTGAAACTCTAATGGGCGGTGGTGAGAGTCATAGCTGATCTTCATTCATTGCTGGGCCTTTGTCAAATTGGCCTTGAGCAGTCTAAGGATCTCGTCTCTTTCCAGTAGGCGAGTCTCTACTTCTGTCACCTTGGACGACCCATATTCATAGGGTAATATGGGAGGGGGTTCTCTGCCGTATAGGGCCTTGAAGGGTGTCATCCCTGCAGCTGACTGATAAGTTGAGTTGTACCAGTATTCTACCCACGGAAGCCAGTGGGCCCATTGTCTTGGCTTCTCCCCTGTGAAGCATCTAAGGTAGGCTTCTAAGCATCGATTAATGACTTCAGTCTGTCCATCAGTTTGCGGGTGATAGCTGGTGGATGGGTGTAGTCGGGTTCCTTGCAATCTGAAGTACTCCTTCCAAAATGAACTTAGGAAGGCAGGGTCACGGTCCGAGACAATGGATCTTGGTGTTCCATGCAGTTTTGCCACGTCCCGTATGAAAATGTCGGCCACCATTGCTGCAGTGTAAGGGTGAGGCAAAGTAGAGAAATGGCTATACTTGGTGAGGCAGTCAACCACTACCATGATGACCTCTTTTCCTACAGAACGATGAAGTCCCGTGATGAAATCCATGGAGAGGTCTTCCCACACTTGCTCTGGAATCTTGAGGGGTTGTAGAAGGCTCGTGGGTGACTGTGAGGAGTATTTCTGCTGTTGGCAAGTTGGGCATTCTGATACATAGTGCAACACATCCTTGCGCATTCCTACCCAATGGTAGTGGCTGCTGAGTCTTTTTAGGGTCCGTAGCACCCCTGAATGTCCTCCCAACGCGGAATCATGAAACAACCGTAGCAGTTCAGTTTTGTGGGTGGAATTTGGAGCAACCACATACCTACCCTTGAAGAAAAGATCAGGTCCCACAATTTGGTAACTCGGAACCTGAGAAGGGTCACGTTTCCACTTTTCCCTGATGTCTTGCAGCTGTGGGTCAGATCTGGCTTCTTGCCGTATAGCTTCAAATAAGGGAAAACTGGGCTGAGAGCAGGTTAGTTGGGCCAGCTCTTCTACCCGTGATAAGGCATCAGCTACTTTGTTGGTAGGCCCAGGTTTATACTCGATGTGGTAGTCGAATCCCATTAGTTTACTAAGCCATTTTTGCTGCTCCGGGGTGTGCACCCTTTGTTCTGCTATGTACTTCAAACTTCGTTGGTCTGTCCTTATGATAAATTGGCGTCCCAATAGGTATGTACGCCATTTTTGTATTGCCATTACCACGGCCATCATTTCCTTGACATAAGTGGACTGATTTTGTTGAGCTGCTGAGAGAGCCTTGCTGAAATAAGCAATGGGTTGCCGCTTATGCCGTTACCACGACCATTTTTGGATGGCATCTATCTTTTCTAGGTCTGCCATGACCCGCCCTGCAGCAACCACATGGCCTAAGTACCGAATCTGTCTTTGTCCAAAGGAGCACTTTGTCAATTTGGCATGCAACTGGTGCTCTCTCAGAATTGTGAGGGTAAGTTTCAGATGTTTCATATGGGTGCCCCAATCCTTGCTGTAAACCAAGATGTCATCGAAAAATACCAGAATAAATTGCCTTAGGAAAGGCCTGAAGATGTCATTCATGAGGGCCTGAAAGGTGGAGGGGGCGTTGGTAAGACCAAACGGCATAACCAGAAACTCCTAATGGCCATTGTGGGTCCTAAAGGCTGTTTTGTGGATATCAGCCTGGTGAACCCGGATCTGATGATACCTGGACCGCAGGTCTAGTTTGGAGAACACTTGTGCTTCCCTTAACTTGTCCAGCAGTTCATCAATGAGGGGTATTGGGAATTTGTCCTTCACTGTAATCTGATTCAGGGCCCGGTAATCTACGCAAAACCGTCAACTACCATCCTTCTTCTTCACTAGGAGTACGGGGGATGAAAACAGGCTGGTGCTGGTCTGTATATGCCCCTTGTTCATTAGCTCTTTTACTGCCTTCTCAATTTCCAGCTTTTGGAAATAAGGGTATCTATATGGCCTCACATTGGCTGGTTTGGAATCTGGTAAGAGGGGTATCTGATGGTCATGGGCTTGGGGTGGAGGTAACTGGTTCGGTTCCTTGAATATGTCACCAAACTGATCAAGGATCGATCTTAGGGTTTGGTGTTGGGCTTCAGTGGGTTGGTCGCAGTCTTGATTGTTTAAAATTGGAACTGTGGGCCGAATGCCTAAGTGCATAAACAAGGGCTGTCCAGTATCCTTGGAGGCCCGTATTATAGAGGCTAAAGTATCACGTCGGGGACTAGGGGGCCACACCCCTTGCAAATGGCAGGTCTGTTCATTTTGGCAAAAATCCATTGTCATTCTGGCCCAATCACACAGTGCAGGACCTAGGCCACGTAACCAATGGATTCCCAAAATAATATCAGCCCCTAAGAATTCCAATGGGTGGAGATCTACCACGAAATTATGGCCTTGTACGAGGATCCTTTCCTTCTTACATACATCATCACATAACATCTGATTCCCATTAGCCACATGGATTGAAAAGAGAGGAGTGGGGTGTATAGTCATACCTAGTTGCTTTGCCAAACGGCAAGTGATGAAATTCAAAGTTGAGCCACTGTCAATCAAAACCATCACAGATCGTCCAGCCAATCTTCCTTCTACTCGCACGGACTGAAGAGGGTTGAGGCCCATGAGAGCGTGTAGGGAGATCTCGGCTCCAACAGGTTCTGGTTTGCCTGATATCAGCTCATAGTCTTCGATGTGCTCTGGTTCTGTCCCCTCCGGTTCTCCCTCTATTTGAAGGAGAAATACTCGTTGGACCCGACACTTATGGCCTAGCCCAAACTTATCATCACAATTGTAACAGAGGCCCTTCTCGCGTCGAGCCTGCATCTCAGCCCACGAGAGGCGCTTAAAAGGCATAGTGGGCTTGGGCAAGATGGGCTTTTGAAAATCCCCAACTTGTTTATGGGGTTGCTGTTCAGCCCATTGGAGAGCCCTCACATTCGGATAGGATGGCTTGCTGGTCCTGCGCATGCTATCAATCTTCTCTTCTTGCAAGCGAGCCATACCCACCGCCGCCATGACTGTCGCTGGTCGAAGAGCTCTCACTTCCAGGCGGATGTCTTCTCTGAGACCTTCCACAAAACACCCAACCAAGGCCTTCTCCGGACATCCATGTACTTTGGTCGCCATTCTTTCGAACTCGAGCTGGTAGTCTGCTACTGTCCCAGTCTGTTTTAGTCGAGTGAGGAGTTTGTCGTAATCCACGAACGTCGTCGGCCCAAAACGGATGCACAGAGCTTCTGTGAACTCCGCCCAAGTTACCTGAGGATGGGTTTGTCGATACCACTGGAGCCAGAGAATAGCGTCTCCTTCTAAGTGAATGGAGGCGATGGCGACGCGTTGGTGTGCAGGGGTTTCATGATACTCGAAGAATCTCTCTGCTCTGAAGATCCAAGGAATGGGATCTCCACCGGAATAGTTTGGAAAATTGATTTTAGTAACCTTTCCGGCGGGGTAACCCCTAGTTCCCTGGCTACCGGAAACAGAGGCGTCGGCCCCTGTTGGTTGACTGGTCTCGCCGGACTGTTGTTGGGAGGCAAGGTTAGAGATGACCTTGAGGTCCCTGAGTTCGTTCAGTACTTGGTGGAACCCAATCTCAAGTTGGTCGACTCTATCTTCCATGGTAGAGGATCTTGTCTACGGCATAGTTGGTCTGCAACCTTGCTCTGATACCAACTTGGTGAGATACCACTCACCTCGGAAGCCCCTTGGAGGGTGGCTTAACCTCCTGAAACAGAAAGTGGAGAGGAAGAAGAGAAGGGAAGGTAGGAAAAGAGGGATTAAGTGAGAGAGAAACAGGGGGTATTCATTCATGCCTTTCATTGTAAGAGTATGGCCTTACATAGCTGGCCTACAGGTGTAATCAGAGGGAATATCCTCTGATTGGTAGGATAACTAACTTTGGGAAATATCATGGAGGGAATATCTTCTGTCGGCAGAATCACCCTCTTTGTGTGTAACTAATTCTGAGGCTCTGTCGCCTGCCCTTTCTGCCTTCTTGAGTACTATTGATGGGTAGTGGCCTGCTCCACTCCCTTTGTTGGGGTCGGGGAAGGTATTTGGGTCCCAACAGATGGCTTACTATGGGAAGCTGAAGGTCATGTGGGACGAATTGGCAGATTATGATCCAGTACCCGCGTGTCGTTGTAGCGGTTGCAACTGCAAAATTGCGACCATACTTGAAAAGAAGCGAGAAGAAGAGAGGGTACATCAGTTCTTGATGGGCCTTGATGACGCAAATTATGGCACCGTGCGTTCGAATATTTTGAGCATGGAGCCGTTGCCGAGTTTGAACTGTTTCTATGCAATTATCATTCAAGAGGAAAGGCATCAAAGTATAGCCAAAAGCAAAGAAGAACGAAGTGATGCCGTGGGTTTTGCGGTACATGTAGGTGCTGGTGCAAAAGCAGTTGCTGCACGTACGAAGGATAAAAACGTGAGCTGTACACACTGTGGAAAATCTGGACATGAAGCAAAGGACTGCTTTCAGGTGATCGGATATCCAGAATGGTGGGAAGATAGACCACGCTCAACCGGTCAAGGAGCAGGCTGCGGGCGAAGTGGTTCGGGCGTGGGTGCCAGCGGACGTGGACGAGGAAACAATGCAAGAGCAAACGCTGCCCAAGCAGCGGGAAGTGAGATTGGAGGACAGAAGGTTGGAACCACAAATGATCATGATCGTAGCGGGTTTCCGGTGCTGAGTGGAGATCAATGGACAACACTTCTCAATATCCTGAATTCACATAAATCTGGTGGATTAGAAAGGCTTTCCGATAAAAAAAATTCTACTGATTGGATAATTGATTTCGGGGTGTCGCACCATATGACTGGAGAAATTAATTTTTTGATTGATATTCGGAATATTACACCGTGTCCAGTGGAACTTCCCAATGGGAAGCAAACTACTGCAGTGAAGGAAGGAACCTTGCATTTGGTGGAAATATTTATTTACATCATGTGCTTTTTGTACCAAGAATGAACTGCACCCTTATTTCTGTAGCTAAATTATTGCAAGAGATAAATTGTACTGTCACTTTTACTGACAAGCTGTGTGTGATACAGGACCAAACCTCGAGGACTCTGATTGGAGCGGGTGAGCAGTGTGATGGGGTCTATCATTTTAGAGGAGCAGCACCGGTTCGGGCGAATAGAACAAGTGGAATGAGTGAATGGGAGTTGTGGCATCACAAATTAGGACATCCGTCTAAATAGACATTATCTTTTCTTCCTAAAGTAGGTAAATTAAACAGTAGACTTGAAAGAGATAAGCCATGTGATGTTTGTTACAGAGCAAAACAAACTAGGGAAATTTTTCCTGTAAGTAAATATAAAGCTGATGATTGCTTTTTTCTAATTCATTGTGATACATGGGGTGCTTATAAAGTACTTGCCTCTTGTGGTGCTGTTTACTTTCTAACCATCGTTGATGATTATTCTCGTGCTGTGTGGGTTTACTTGTTACTTGAAAAGAGTGAAGTAGCACATATTATTGAGAATTTTTATGCCATGGCAGAATGCCAAATTGACAAGCAAGTCAGAGCTGTTCGAAGTGATATTAAAAGCCTGAAATCATACTTTGAGACTCATGGCATTCTGCATCAAACTTCCTGTGTTGGAACACCCCAACAGAATGGTTGAGTGGAGAGAAAACATAGGCATATTTTGAACATTGCGAGAGCATTGAGGTTTCAAGCAGGTTTGCCTATTCGTTTTTGGGGGGAGTGTGTCCTAACCGCCGGATACTTAATAAATAGGACACCTTCTTCCGTACTTGGCGGGAAGACTCCGTATGAGGTACTGTTCGGGACGATTCCTCAATACGAGCAAGTGAGAGTGTTTGGCTGTCTCTGCTATGCTCATTGGAGTCCTCGAGATAAGGATAAATTTGGAGCGAGGAGTAAGAAGTGTGTTTTTGTAGGTTATCCCTACGGAAAGAAAGGTTGGCGCGTATATGATGTTGAGAGAGGTAAATATTTTGTCTCCCGCGATGTAGTCTTCCATGAAAATATATTTCCATATGCCGGTGATTTAGAAGTAACTCTTGAAGACAACCCTTGCCTGGCAATTGCGGCCGTGGTTGATGATGGTGCTTTTCACAGCCACAGAGGAAATAAAGACAGGGGGAGTGACGAAGACGATATTTGTGTGAATGATAGGAAAAGCCTTCAAAATACTAATAGAAGAGAGGAGAAAGACGATGGAAGGGGTGTGCAGGAAGTGGAAGTTAATGGCGGAGAGGACGGAATTAGTGTGGATCTAGCACCACAAACAGCACCAGAAGAGCAACTTGGCAGGGGATATTGACATCGCACGCCGTCTGTTTTGTTAAAGCCCTACGTAACCTACACTGCTCGATGTTTGAAAGACCCCATTCACACTCAAGCCAACTCTGAATCAAAGTTCTCAAGTACGACTCCCTATCCCATAGAAAGTTATGTGACATGTACTAACTTCTCTGCTAGACATCAAGTTTTCTTAGCTGCAGTCACTGCAGGAGCCAAACCTACCAGCTTTTCTGAGGCAGTAAAAAGTAAGAAATGGAGAGAAGCTATGAGGAAGGAAATCCAGGTTCTGGAGGATAATGGTACATGGACATTGGAATCTCTACCTCCCGGGAAAAATGCAACAGGGAGTAAATGGGTTTATAAGATCAAATATAATTCAGATGGGACGGTTGAACGGCATAAGCCGCGCCTAGTTATTCTCGGGAATAGATAGGTTGAGGGGTTAGATTACAATGAGACTATTGCTCCTGTGGCCAAACTGACGACAGTCCGAACCTTCTTAGCCGTGGCGGCCGTTAGGAACTGGGAGTTGCATCAGATGGATGTACATAATGCATTCTTGCATGGGGATTTGAATGAAGAGGTATACATGCAGTTGCCGCCAGGTTTTACATCTAAGGATCGAACAAAAGTGTGCAAACTGAAGAAATCTCTCTATGGACTACGTCAAGCTCCCAGATGTTGGTTCTCGAAGTTAACAACGGCCTTGATACAGTTTGGGTTTGTTCAATCGTATCCTGACTACTCTTTGTTCACCTATTTCAAACACAATGTTCGTTTGCACGTGCTGATATATGTTGATGACCTGATTGTTGGGGGAAATGATACTGCTGTCATTGTAAAATTCAAAGAGTATCTCAATCGATGCTTCCATATGAAATATCTGGGTCCACTCAAATATTTCCTAGGGATTGAAGTAGCTCGTGGCCCTGAGGGAATATTTTTGTCTCAATGGAAGTATGCCCTGGACATCATCTCGGAATGTGGACTATTGGGAGCCAAACCAACATCCGTGCCCATTGAACAGAATCATCATCTTGCACTGGCAAAGGGCTCTTTAATGGAAAATCCGAATCAATATCAACGATTAGTGGGACGGTTGATCTACTTATCCATTACACGACTTGAACTGTGTTATTGTATTCATATCTAGCTCAGTTCATGCAAAGTCCACGACAAGAACATTGGGAGGCAGCTCTGTGCATAGTGTGATATATGAAAGGATATCCGGGACAAGGTATATTATTCCGTTCTGATAGCGATCTGCGTTTATATGCTTATTGCGACTATGATCGGGCAAGCTACCCATTGACGCGACAGTCGTTGATTGGCTATTTTGTTCTGCTGGGGTAGTCGCCGGTTTCTTGGAAAACGAAGAAACAACATACCGTGTCGCGCTCCTCTGCAGAAGCCGAATATCGTTCGATGGCTGCGACAAGCTGTGAGCTGAAGTGGATGAAGAAACTTCTTTTGTCTTTTGGGGTGGCGCATAATGAACCTGCGCAATTGTATTGTGACAATCATGCAGCATTGCACATAGCCGCTAATCCAGTGTTCCACGAGAGGGCAAAGCATATTGAGGTTGATTGTCATTTTGTTCGCGATGAGCTACGGTGTGGGAACATTGTTACTTGCCATGTTCGAACCACTGAGCAGTTGGCTGACATCTTGACGAAGGCTCTTGGAAAAGATAAATTCGCATATTTTCTTAGCAAATTGGGCATTCGGAATCTGCATGCGCCAATTTGAGGGGGAGTATTGGGAAACTTTCATGTATTGGGAAATCTCCACGTAACCTTCCTGTATTGGGATTCTTCATGCATGCATGTGTAATTGGTAGTTTCCTAGATGTATTTGGATAGTAGTTCCCTAGATTTCTTTGGGAACTTGTAATTAGTAATTTCCTACTGCAACTGAGCCTCCTAAATTCAGGCGTAGGAATTGTATATATATAGGATGTTTCTTGCATAATGAACAACAATTTCCACAAAGTTTTACATTTAGATAAGTATGTTCTGGTTGGAGTTTCTTTGTATTGATTGTATATCTCCAAAAGCCCTAGCTAGGATCAAGCCAAACAGTTTAACATTTTAATATTGAGTAAAAGCATACATGATTTGAAGCAATCATGGTTTTTGGCTTTCATTTATTTCTTTTAATTAGCATGCACTATAATTCCTTTTACAATATTAATGTAGGTTAGAACTTGTAATTGTTGAGCTTGAATGCCAATGTGCACCCATTGTGTTGATCTCTCATCAGGTTATACATTTATAGTCTATCTTCTTTTGAATTTTTGAAGCTTCAAAAGAGCTACCATATAACATGCTATTTTGTATCTTTATAGGTAGAACTGAGAGCATTATATGCATATTTTGCGGACAGGACTGTGAAAGTGCACCCATTGTGTTGATCTCTCATCAGGTTATACATTTATAGTCTATCTTCTTTTGAATTTTTGAAGCTTCAAACGAGCTACCATATAACATGCTATTTTGTATCTTTATAGGTAGAACTGAGAGCATTATATGCATATTTTGCGGACAGGACTGTGAAAGAAATTCCACACATTAAGGTAATCTAGAAATACTGAGTATGCACTCCCAGAATGATTTGGTTTTGGTCTTTTGTGTAAGATGCAAAAAATAATAAGAATAAGCCATTGTTTGTGCGCTTGTGCCATACATATAGATGCATGCATAATAAGAATATGCACTCCCAGAACTATAGATCTTTCTCTTCAATTTATTGTATGCCCTTGCCTACCAAGCCAAAATAGATAGGTGGTTCATGTTTTGGACAAAATGAAAATAGTATTTATTTTATTAGTTAATTTCTATAGAAGGATGAGATAAGTTTTGAAGTGACTACTCACTAATGAGCATAGTCCTGAATAAGGGCCATTACTTGTGAGGGTGGACTGGGTAAGGTCCTAAACTTTGGCATTTTTTTAGTACAAAGTGGCCACCCTCATATTGAAACCTATGTTCCCACACATGTGTACTCTAATCTTTCTTATTCCAATAGAACTATCTGATTTCTTGTCCCCTTAACCACTCATTGTTAGGACAGTAACTCTCTATAACTTTTAGTACATTTTATCTGGAAAAGTTTTATTCAACCTTTGTATTCTGGAAGTTGTCTTGGTTAGTTTATCAAAATTTGTTCTGATAATTGATTCACCTTATACTCTTGCCTAGTTAATTAAAATTATTATGTTATTTGAGAGTTTCCAATGTATAATCATGGAAAACATGAAGGAAATGTTATGCTTAGTTTTTCAGGCCTAGTGGAACAGGGGAAGTCTTTGAGAGCAGAATTGATGGCTCTAATATAATATTTAAAATTGCTACATCAATAGGGGTTAAGGGATGTCATAGTGGAGGGAGATTGTCAAGTGCTTATTTGCTGGATGAAAGGTCAAGAACAAATACCTTGGGAATTTAAGACTTTGGTAAGGATGGCTGTCTCACTAGGGCCCTCCCTTCTCGATGGTCAAGTGCTTATTTGCTGGATGAAAGGTCAAGAACAAATACCTTGGGAATTTAAGACTTTGGTAAGGATGGCTGTCTCACTAGGGTCCTCCCTTAATTTCTCCTTCAATTGGATCCCTAGAAGTGCAAATATGTTAGTAGATTCTTTAGCAAGAGATGGAATGGGGAGGGATTTTCTGTTGCGGGGTTGCCCTGGACGAGACTGTAATTTGTAGAAAAGATTTCTTGGTAGGGGGTGAGGAATTTGTTTGTCATATATAGTGTACTACAAGAAAAAACATCTTTAGCTGCAGTTTTTGAATAACTGAATATAATACTGATATGTTGCAGTATGAAAAACTATTGAGGTTTACAGAAAATTTGAAGAAGGTATGTGCCCTAAAAATGCGTCAATGATCTGGGTAATGTTCAATTGATCTGGATTTAATGGTGATGACTGAACAGGGGTTGCCAAGCTAAGTAAGCGGCTGGTTTCTTTCATGAATTGGTAGCTACATCTAACTAAAATCACAACTTCTCTAGTTATGATTTATCTTCATTCATAAGGTTGTAGCTTTTCTGATCCTTAAAGACATCAAATTGTTAAGAGGGCATTTCCTTGAAGCCATAAATCATGGAAGCCAAATCCCACTAAATTGTCAAACGAGTGTTTAATAAATTAATAGGATGTTCTACAACATGAATGCTTTTATTTTCATTTGATTTTGAAATTGCCACATCAGCAAAAAAACAAAAACATGTTTGTTGAACAATGGGTTAAAGTATCGATACACCCAAATGTATAGGCAATGATGTATTGATGCTTTAAAACATGGACTTTTTTATTTTCTTTTAGTTATATTATTTAATAAATAAATAATGGGTTCCTGAAATACCTTTAAACAGGTGTGTTGGAACCTTGCTGATACTTTGAACCTTGTTTGGAACCATCAAAACAAAAACAAATTTTGTAGTGTAGATAGGAACCATATGATTTATGAAATATAGTATTAAATAACTAGATGAAAATATTAATGTTATGGAATTGAGGAATTCAAGAACATTTTTTTTTTTGTTTCAATTTTGGAAGCAAAAAGACAGAATCAAAAACATGTTTTTTTGTGTGTTTTTATTTTGATAAACAATCTGTTTACAAACCATATAATTTTGATTTGTTTTCGGAACCAACAACAAGAAAAACAATTCATATTCTAAAACAGCCCTTAAAACTCTCATTTGTTCAGTCTAACTTCTCCCAAGTCCCAAGAGGGGAGAGGGATTTACCCAATGTCAAGTGAATGTGGTCTGATCATGACCAATGTAAAGGGAATCCCTCCTTCACTTTGTTCTAACCATTCTTTTTACTACCTGGTTTATTTGCAGTGCAATTTCATCTGCACTTGTAAAAGAATGGAAGTGTGAATGATTTTATTATACATTCTGATTAATTATTGTTTGAGCTTTTGCTTTATTTTGTTTGTTATGAAGGCTCTGTTTGTTTTTCAGTGCTTTTTTTTTTCATTGATGTAAATGAATGGGAGTGCAAATTCTGATTTGTTTTTTGTTTCACATTTGACTTTGTTTTGTCAGTTTGTAAGGAGTATTCTGTTCTATGGGAATGCAAATTCTGAACTTCATGAAACTGCATAAAAAATATCCACAATACCTTGAACCATCAAGAATCTTCCTTCCATGGATGAACACTGAAAAGTATTCTGTTCTATACTATTCCATCTGCATAGTTTTATGTCTTACATTCTTTGAAAAAAGGGTAAAATATAAAAACCTCCCCTGAATTTTTTGACAATCATATAAATTTCCCGTCTTTTTGATTTTAATAAAAACCTCCCCTGTAGTTTTCAAAAAACATCCAATTTCCTCCCTTTCCTCATCTTTCCGAACTGAAAAGGCTGATGTAACTTGGCCTAATAAAGATTGACTTGGGCACTGCATAACTCCTGGTTATGCAGACTTAACTTTTGTGGTTTTGTTTTTGAGTAATACAACACTTTAGATTAGATGGATGGCTTTAGACAATAGAGTAGGCACTGCCTAATTGCAGTGGTGAGAGGTCATGTCACCCCTTGGCTTGGCTCCTAATCAAAGAGCAATCAATTGAGGTGGAAAGATCATGTCATATGCTCAACTAGTCAGTCATGTTAACTGTTAATGCTGGGCTCAAAAGCAGTCCATTGACACCCCTAATCTCATCTACTGGGTCATTAGTAGGTGGCAAATTTATTTGGAACTCAAAAGAGACTCCAACTACTTCAACACACCAATGGGACAATTACTCTAATGCAATTTCTAAGATTGTTAAAAAAGATTAAAAGAGGGACCTTATCAACTACCCAACTCAATTGTTCACTGGTTTGACACTTTGACCATCTGGGCCAACGATGGATTAAGAAAACTGATATAGCTAGATTGGTTATAAGATTCCTCTACATTACTAAAATAAGATAGTGTCATTTAGGGAAGTTAATTAGGTTATGTGGAGAACTTTCTTGCACAAACTCACCTATTTTTTTCCATGGGACTTGTGGTTAATCTAGAAAATTGATAAGATAGGTAGCCCGTATGATTTACCATGGTTGAATCCTACAATCAACCTCAGCCCTATTTCAAAGCTTATGTATCTAGAGAATGTTGCAAGGTCTTTTCAGCTTTTTTTTTTTTTTTTTTTTAATAAAAGGTAAGGTAAATTTGCATTGAATTGTCAAAAAGAGGGGAAAGGAAAACCCCCTATTAAAGTGCAGGAGAGGGTGAGGAGGACTCCTCTTGAACCCTAAACTAGAGAAAAGGTCCTTTAGACCATTTAATAGGGTAACATACTCTGGTTTATATTTGTTTATAAAGTTTGTACAAACCTAAAACCAATGATTATGACCTTTTTATTATTGAGGAAATTACAACTATTGAAAGCATAAGTCCACTTCAAAAAGGTAAATAAGAATACATAATTTTGGTCAATGGCCTCAAAGGATCCAAATTCCCCCAACTACTTTTCCATGTTATGTGGAAGATTCTTGTATACTTTACAGAAGCTCACTAAACAACTCAAATAGCATACCATTAATATATTTTACCAAAGAAAGGTTGAATGACAAATAAAAATTCTTCATGTGACGAATTGGTTTTAGGAATTAAATAGCCCCACAAGTTTCTTTAACTTTGATGTTAAACCTTTGTTGCTTGTTTATAGTAAGGACCCATTTGTTTTCACATGCCCTGTGAGTGTTTTGTTTCCATTTTTATCCTTGTATCTTTTTGTTTCAGCACCTGTTTAATGGGTGTTTTTGTCTCATTAAATTTTAGCATATTTCATAAGTGGAAAAATAACTTACCCACTTGGGAGAGGGTAAGATTTCTGATTTCCTATGCAAGTGACCAAAAAACCTGGGGAAAGTACCATTGTCATTGATCTTACATTTACTTGAAAAAAGAAAATGGGAAAGTTGGTCAACTCCCCCCCCTCCAAACCCTTCATTTTAGACAAAAGCTTATTAATATTAATTGTCTGCAAATGGTAAGCTGAGGGAGAATATGCCAGTTATTTCCTGTTGGCCAGTCCATGGACAACCAACTATATCAAGCATATGAACTTTTGATATTTAATAGAAGTTGATAGAAGAAAATAATATATATTACAACTCCATTTTTCTTTTCTTTCTGGTGGATGAGACACCCACATTTGTTCATTCTTCCACTGGATTCCAAGGGGCCAAAACTGTGTCTACCACACACATTCATACATCTAAGCAGACCCCATTCTCATATGTGATCCTCTATGAGTATTAATAGAAGCATTAAAATTAACTGAATATCAAACTAATATTGAGTTCAGTTGAGACTGTAATCTGATGGCTATTTATAGTATACAGGTAATTGAATTTAGCTACTAGAATCTGTCTGAGCTGAGTTCTTCCATCAAATTTTAGAGAGCAAGATTGTTTTGCATGCTTAGGATAGTTTCATCTTCAAGCATGTTGAGTATTTCCATGTGTAGAGTAGGGATAAGGGTAGGATAACAAAGAAGAAACAATGTGTTTATCCATGTACCATGAACTGGACGAACTGAATGAGTTATTGACTTGTCTTCCAGTGAATATGGGCTCTGTACTAAATTCAATGACAAGATGATTTTGTACAGTCTCTGTTTTTAAACTTTATGCAATGAACTTTTGTATCATAAAAAAGCTTCAACTTAATGCTGTAATGCAGAATCATAATCTCTCTGTCAATGTGGTTTAGGGGTTCCACTGCATTTGTACTTCAGAAGCCTTACCTTACCACCGGTGGGTTGCCAATGTTGATGGTGCAGGCCCCTGCTTTCTCCAAGATCAGCATCACCAAACTGTATACTAGTGCCCAATTGGATGGCGTTCATATTTTTGGTTGGGCATGGATAAAATTGTCTGATACCATCTGAGATTGGCTCTATACAATTGATGAGCACATATATATGCTCCGGCATTTACATGAGCCTCCAGGTCTGTTCTCTGGACTGCATTTAGCTTGTTATTATTTTTTTATTACAAAAATTGATGAGCATCTGAGATTTTCTCTATACAATTGATGAGCATATATATATGCTCCGGCATTTACATGAGCCTCCAGGTCTGTTCTCTGGACTGCATTTAGCTTGTTATTATTTTTTTATTACAAAAATTGATGAGCACATATATATGCTCCTGCATTTCCCAACTAATATTAACCATTCAAAGTTTTATTTTTTTATTACAAAAATTGACTATTAAAAATGCTTATTTTGGACATGTAGTCTGTAGCCATGGATTTTGGGTTGAAATTTGCCCCATAAATAGAGGGAAAAACACCATTTCAAGTTGGGGTATAAGTTGATTTGGAATGGAGGATTAAACATGTGGTCAGTTGAAGAGTTGGAGTAAGTTGCGAAGGGAAGCTCCCTAGTCCCTACCCAATTAGAAAACCTTTTTGCCATGCACTTTATATTTAATATTACAGATTTTGTTGGTTCATGTAGTATGATCTACCCATGGAGACATGGCATCACATCTTGAGTTCAGCTTCATAAATATTTATGCAAAATCAGTACACTTGCCTAATACTATTAGAACCATTCATCATATATAAACTGCATAGCATGTCTAGATCCTTGCTGACCGCATTTCATGGGTAGTTTTATATCTTATTAACTTTTGAAATTTAATTTTTTCCTATTTGTGCAGGAAATGCAGAAAGAAAGGGCTAAATGTTTCCTTGAGGTCTTGTGATGGATTTCTGATATTCTTTTTAATCATAACTGGTTAATGAAGTGAAACAGACCCACCTTTGATGATGGAATTAGCATGCACACTATGGTGATTAAGAATGTTGAAAAGATTCTTTTCTTATGGTTGCCCATATTGGAGTTCAAAGGGCTGACAATTGCCAATTTTTGTCTAGATTGAAACTCTACCATCTTTGATTATGTTTTTGATGTGTGATGTACAAATTGTTGTATATGCATACTGATACAATCAATATCCTTACAAGGAAAGAGAACTTTGAAGCCAAAGAATAATCATTATTTGTATTTGTATCATCCAAATATATATAATGTTTTTGATTTGTTTCTACTTTCTAATAAATGGTTTCATTTTGTATCAAAATAAAGGTTTAAATTACCCAAACTCTAGTTTCTCCTATTTTTAATGAATGTGGTTCCATCTCATAGATGGATCTGAATGAGAACATCAAGGTTTACTCATCTTTAGTGGCAGCCGCTGCTGCTAAAGATGCCCTTAACTGCCGCTAAAAGATCATGTGCCGAACTTATAGCGGCAGTCAGCTCAACTTTTAGCGACAGTCGTAGCTGCTGTTGAAAGTATTTGTAGTGGCAATCGGTTCAACTTTATGACTGCTGCTAAGTGTTTATAGCGGTAGTTGGTTCAACTTTTAATGGCAGCCACAACTGCCGCTAAAAGTATTTGTAGCGGTAGTTTTTTGTTTATACCAGCAGCCGAGAAAACTGCTGCTAGAACTTCTAGTGACACATTTTTAATGACTGCCGGTAAAGTTTCTAGCAGCAGCTTTGGTGGCCTTTAGCAGCAGTTAAAAGTAATTTTTTCTGTAGTGTTGAAAGTAATGATTTGATTTGTTGAGCATGTCAATCAGCTCTAGGTGTTGTACTAGTAGGATATTTACTTGCCATGGAAAAGGACCCAAATATAAATGATCACAAACCACAGAACCCAGCCAATATCATGTAGAAACTGTCTGAAATGTTTTTGGGTAAACGAGCACAGCTATTACCAAGAGTAATAGTTTTGTTACAGGTGTTTTCAACAAATTTGACAGGCATCTAAATTGTAGTTTTGTATATTATGAAACCTTATTTGATTTATGAGGCATAATGATGCACGTGCACCACTCTTAACCTTACCCATTCTCCTCATCTTTCGTCAGGGTCATCTTGCCATTTGGGGCATCTTCTAGCTTCTGTAAACCAGACTGTAAGCATTTCAAACTAGTTTCACCTAACCACTCATCCTAGTCTTCTCTATGTTAGACAACTACACAATGAGCCCACGTAGGCAAGCACAAACCAGCCTACCAGTAGAGTCCCACTCGAACTCTCCCATTCCATCTCTATCTTTTCTTTGTACCTTATCACCACTAACTATAATTATCTGTAAAGTTTCCTACTGTATCTGTAACTTCTCTGTTGTAACAAACTTCAGTATAAATACAATTTCAACACACAACGTATGCGTGGATTTCTCTCATTCTTGACATATCACTTTATGGTATCAGAGCATCAACCTCCAGTCCCCATGGCGTCTGAAACCTCCACTGCAACACAGTCCAATCAACAAACAAACCTCTCTGCAACAATAGGACTGTCATCAAGCCTCAACCTTGCTCCCCCGATCAGTGTCAAACTCGATGGGAGCAACTACATGCTCTAGAAGCTCCAGTTCTTGCCTATCCTGAAGTCCAAACGTATTATGGGATATGTTAATGGAACCCACAAAGCTCCTCCTCTATTCAAATCTGATGCTGATAAAGAGGCAGAGGAGTTGAATCCTGACTATGTCGAATGGGAAAATCAGGGATCAGCTTATTTTAAGTTGGCTCATCTCATCTCTCGTCGAACATGTTATGGCTCAAGTCATTGGATGCACCACTTCACATGATGTTTGGTCGGCCCTGGAGAAGCTTTATTCATCCATCTCAAGGCCAAGAATTCTTCAACTCAGATTTGAGTTAAATGAACTGAAGAAAGGGAGCCTTCCAATGCCAGAATATCTTCTCAAAATCAAGACTATTGCAGATATGTTAGCTGCTATTGGTGAACCCATTTTCACCACTGATTTACTATATCACACCTTGGAAGGACTTTCTTCAGAATATGAAACCCTGTCTGCAGCCATCACCACTCGTACTGATCCTATGTCCTTTGAGGATTTACGAGGACTTCTCCTCAATTATGAGAAGTGTTTGCATTGTAGCAGACTAAACACAGTTGGTGTGGACATTCCTTCAGAAAATCTTGCTCAGAAATCAAAACAATCATCAATGCAATCAAAGGCTCCCAAAACTCAAGGTCAGTATATCCAAAATTCTAATAAATCAAATTCTCGTTATAAGGGAACTTGCCAGATCTGCAAAATTCAAGGACATTCAGCCCTTTTTTGCAAGAGAAGATTTGATGAAAGCATCAAGCCGCTCAAACCTCCTGCAACATACTCAGCCACCACTACAATGCCAGCCTCTGACAAGGCCTGGTACCCTGATTCAGGCACAACTAATCATGTTACTTCAGCCATTGAGAACCTAAATCTTCATGATGAATATGAAGGCCCAGATCAACTCTACATTGGCAATGGGTCAGGTTTGGTCATAAAAAATACTGTTTCCTCTGTTTTACATACATCCTCTCGTGATTTAGTCTTACGCAATGTGCTACATGTACCTCGAATTTCAAGAAATCTTCTCTCTGTAAGACCATTTGCTGCAGATAATGAGGTCTTCTTTGAGTTTCGTCCCTTTGTCTTTAATGTGAAGGATCAAAAAACAGGAGCCATCCTTCTACAGTGGGGAACTAAAGATGGCTTGTATCTGCTTCTAGAGCAAGAAGAGTCATTGAGTAAGGACCAGCACAATCCATTGGTATTTGTTGGGGAGCGGACCATTGCAGCAATTTGGCACCAGCGACTAGGACACCCAGCTGCTCCAATTGTGCCGAAAGTCATGGCTACTTACAAGTTACCATTCTTAGGAAATAAAGACCTTTCCTTCTCTTCATGTCAGCTAGGAAAAGGACATCGACTACTTTATTTTCCTAGTTCTTTCAAAGCTTCAGCACCAATAGAGTTACTTTACAGTGATGTATGGGGGCCTTCCCCAGAACCATCTGCCTCTGGATTTCATTACCATATTATCTTCATTGATTCATTTTGTGGATTCACATGGTTGTTCCCCTTATATCATAAATCTGATGCACTAAGTGTTTATAGAATTAAAAACCAACATTGAGAATGTGCTTGGTACCAAGATAAAATGCTTACAAACAGATGGTGGTGGTGAATATATATCCTTCAAATCTTATCTCATTCAACAGGCATCACTCACAAATTCTCTTGCCCCAAAATGGGACAGCTAAGCTAAAGCATTGCCACCTTGTTGAGATTGGTCTTACACTCTTGTCTACTCAGTCATGCGTTTGCCACAACAACATACTTAATCAATTGTCTACCCAGTCATGTCATTCACTTCAAGACACCATGGGAACGCTTATTTTGCAAGAAGCCAGATTATTCTCTACTACAGGTATTTGGGTGTGAATGCTATCCATTAAGGCCCTACAACAACAATAAGCTGCAATTTTCCTCACTCCAATGTGTATTTCTCGGGATGATCTTCAACGAAAATGCATTTCCCTTTGCAGCTTCATCCCCCATCCCAGCTACTCCTCCTCCACTCCAGCAGTCCATAGGGCCCCTAGTCGTCTTTCATCCTTGTGACCACTTGCCTCCACCAGCTCCTGCTCCCATACCACCAATAATTCCTGCACCCATTGCCGATCCTCTCATCTTGACCCCTTCAAACCAAGGCACCTCCTCAGAACTGGTCGAAACCCAATCACCAATAGACCCTTCCCCACCTTCATCAGCTCCAAACCCATCCATCTCCACCCACCCAATGCAAACCCACTCGAAGAGTGGTATATTCAAGCCCAAAGTCTATACCACTATAAAATACCCACTTGCTGAGGCTAAACCATCATGTTTCTCCCATGCCCAAAAGGATAGCTGCTGGCAGGCTGCTGTGCAATATGAGTTTGATGCCCTTGTTCACAACACCACCTGGGTCCTTGTTCCACCCCCTTCTGGTGGAAAGGTAATTGGCTGTAAATGGGCTTATTGGATCAAAAGAAGACCTAATGGAAGCATTGACAGATTCAAAGCTAGGCTGGTTGCCAAAGGCTTCAACCAGCGTGAAGGCATTGATTATTTAGAAGCCTTCAGCCCGGTAATAAAACCCACTACAATTCGTGTTGTGCTTAGCATTGCCACCTCCAATAACTAGGTCCTGTGACAACTTGACATCCAAAATGCGTTTCTACATGGGGAACTTCAAGAGGATGTATACATGTGTCAACCCACTGGCTTCGTTGACAAGGATCACCCTTCCTATGTCTGTCATGTTAAAAAGTCCCTCTATGGGTTTAAACAGGCCCTACGGGCCTGGTACCACAAGCTTAGGTCTTTCCTCCTTCGAGAAGGTTTTTTCAATTCTGCTGCTAACTCGTCCTTCTCCATCCACCACACAACATGTGACTACATTTTAGTTCTCATATATGTTTACAACCTCATCATCACAGGTCCCAATGTAAATTCTTGTGAAGCTCTCATCTCTAGGTTGGGTCAGCAATTTGCTATGCGTGATCAGGGCCCATTATCTTATTTCTTGGGTATTGAGGCCTCTCTCACCTCCTTCGGCCTTCATCTCTCTTAGAGGAAATACATAACAGATTTCCTTCATCGTACTTGACTGGATGCTACCAAGCCTGTCCACACTTCCTTCTCAGCTGGTGCACACCTCTCCAAACATGACGGTGAACCACTACCTGATCCTAGTATCTACAGACAAATTGTTGGTGCTCTCCAATATGCCACAGTAACCCGTCCATAGATTGCCTTTTCAGTTAACAAGGCATGTCAGTTTATGAAACAGCCAACCACAACTCACTGGACTTTAGTTAAAAGGATACTCTATTATCTTAAGCACACCATCTCTCATGGTCTGCTCATCCACCGCTCCAAAAGCCTTGAACTTCATGCCTATGCGGATGTTGATTAGGTTGGGTGCCCTGATGATAGAAAATCTCAAGGAGGTTTTTGCATTTACCTCGGGTCTAATCTTGTGTTATGGGCCTCAAAGAAACAACCTACGGTTTCCAGATTGAGCATCGAGTTTGAATACCGCAGTATTGCCATCGCTGCCTCTGAACTCCTTTGGTTATGGTCTCTTTTGAAAGAGCTTGACCTTGAACCATCTGCTCCCTCCACTTTATGGTGCGACAACATCGGTGCAATCTACCTCTCTACCAACCCAGTCTTTCACAGTCGTAGCAAGCACATTGAGTTGGGATGCTCACTTCATTTGAGATCATGTCACCAAGAAACTTCTTCAAGTTCATTTCACCTCTATTGGTGATCATCTTGCTGGCATTATGACCAAAGGACTCTTTGCTCATCGTTTTGAATAGTTGTGATACAAGTTGAACGTATGTTCCCCCATGCTCAAATTAGACAATTACACAATGAGTCCACATAGGCAAGCACCAACCATCCTACCAGTAGAGGCCCACTCGAACTCTCCCACTCCATCTCTATCTTATCTTTGTACCTTATCTCCACTAACTATAATTATCTATGAAGTCTCCTACTGTATTTGTAACTTCTCTCTTATTTTTTTTAACCCCAAAGTTTACTCCTAATGGAGGGGTGGCAACTGCAAATTTATTCATATGTAATAAAAAACCTCGGGGGGGCGGGGGGAGGGATGTGAGGCCTTACCCCTCAAAACTATACAAAGGAAACCCGGCTCATATAAACATCAGGTGTTTGGGAAACCTAAGATCAACGAATTCGCAAAAAAAGAAGACCTAGACCATCTACAGTCACCAAGTTCTGGACGTGGAAAAGAAGAAGTTCTATGCAGTCATAAACAATTTTCTGAGAAGTTAAGCAACCAAGCTTTGTGAGAGCATCCGCCGGTTGATTAGCCTTTCTATAAATATGTATACAAAAGAATTCCAATATACTCCTAAGCTCTTGTACTTGAGACAACCAAAACCAAAGCTTCCAAGGGGCTGTACAAGCTCCATTAAGAATATCAATCAAGATTTTGGAATTCAACTCAACCATTATCTTATGTAAACCTAAAGCAATGACAAGATTTAATCCATCTAGCAAGGCCATAGCCTCTACAACTAAATTAGTATCAGTGCCATAAATGTTGGAGAAGGCACAAACATACCCATTCCTTCCATTTCAAATGATACCCCCTCCACCATAGTGGCTTGAATTTCCTTTAGAAGCACCATCAACATTGAGTTTTAGAAAACCCTCTGGAACTGCCACCAAGTGAACCACTTTAATGGTTTTTCCTTTGATCGAATGGATCCGCAACCCCAAACCTTGCAAGGATAGCTGCTTATTGTAGTTCACCTTATGGTTTATAGATAATGAAGAAGACACCTCATGAAACCACCGCAAGACCACCCAAATAACCAGCTTTGAACATCTAAATTTATTTTCCATTTTGCGCCTATTTCTTTCTTTTCAAATCCCCCAAACAGCAAAGCAAGCAATCAGCCCCACCATAATAGCCCATTGATTTTTAGTCGATGCCGCTAAAAACCAACAAGAGAGAAGCTCCTTTATATTCTCATTTCCCCTGAAAGGCAACCCTAACATTCTATTGAAGAAGGGCTACACTTTTTGAGCTAAACAACCACACACCAACACATGATTGATGTATTCTTCTGAAGGGTCACGGTAACACACACATCTGGAAGCTAGTGGAATTCCTAGCTCTTTAATATCAACATCCACACCAATCTTCCCAACCATAAGTTTCCAGATAAAGAAACTTATCTTGGTTGGCACTAGAGCATTCCACACCACCTTGGACCAAGTCATAGAAGGATGAGTAGTCCTATAAAAAGACCAAGCCGATATTACAATAAATTCTTCTTTCGCCTCAGTTAACCAAACAATTTTGTCATAGAAGTTGGAAAGGCTCACACCAGATCCCTGGATGCTATTTAAGACATTCTCCTCTAGAAAAACGTGGACCTGATCTAGGTGCCAAGTCCCTTCTTCATCTAGGACATCACAAACCCTCAGCTATAAATTTAGCCCTTCATGCTGAAGGATTTTATCAATCAAGGGGCCATTCATAGTCCATTTATTGAATAAAAAAATGATTTCTCCCCTACCCACCATCCACCTTGAAAGATGAACTAAATGACCTCTTAGTTCAATGTTTGCCTTCCAAGTATGAGAAGTGTAGCAAGGAGGGATAGCTGTATAAAAATGATCATGTTTCAACACCTTGGCTTTAAAGAAATCAACACATAAAGAGTTGTGGAAAAGCACCCGCCATAGAGCCTTCAACTGAAGAGCCTTATGAACATCATATAGACTCTTAATTTGGAGGCCCCCTTCAGAGAAAGGTCTAACAATTTTTTCCTAGGCAACCCAATGATGCTAATTGGTTGAATCGGATTTGGTCCATAAGAAGCTTTTCATCAACTATTCTAGACACATAATAACACTTTTCGGCGTTGCCACTGCTGACATCAAATAGATAGGAACATTGTTTAAGACATGTATGAATAAAACAATCTTGCCTCCGGTTGAAATCAATTTCCCTTTCCAACTATAAATTTTGGTAACCACTTTCTGCGCTACACCTTCAAAGGCTTTTGCTTTCACCCTACCCTTATCGATTGGAATACCAAGATAAATGAAAGGTAATTTCTTATGCATATAACCTGTGACTGAATGGATAATCTAGATCCTGCTATGAGATGCTTTTGTTGAAGTGAAGAAGCAACTCTTTGCCTTATTCGACAATTGACCCAAACACTTCTCATACCTCTGGATGACTTCCATGACTTTCTCTAGCACTTACTTGGAGCCCTGAGTGAATATAATAGTTTCATCGGCATAAAGACTATAAGTGATTACCAGACAACCCCTGTGAGTAGCATAAATACCTACAGGATAATCCTCACCCAATTTAGACAAATTTCTACTTAGGATTTCCTTTGCAATGATAAACAGATATGTAGACAGAGGGTCCCCTTGACGCAACCCTCTTGTGGACTGAAAGTATCCTATGACTTCATTCAACAGAATTGAAAACCAATAGTTGTTTACCATTTATTTTGACCAAATCAATCTAGTTTTCACTAAAGTCGAACCCTCTCAAAACAGTAAAGAGAAAGGACCAATTCAGTTGATCATAGGCTTTCACCATGTCTAGTTTTAGCACCATATTCCCCCTACCGACTTCCTATCAATATCATTAACCAGTTCCTACATGAAGGCCACATTATCCATGATATTTCGTCCCTGTACAAAGGCACCCTGTTCTTGTGAAATTGGTTTAGGTAAGATATTTGCTAGTCTCTTAGTGACTACCTTTGCAATAGTTTTGTAGAAAAAATTACCTAGATTTATGGGGTGAAAATCTGCAAAACTTTCAAAAACTTTGCATTTTGGAATGAGAGTAATAAAAGAGGAAGTGTAACTCACCGGGAGTTAGTCACCATTAAAAAAAATGTTGTACAACCCTTACCACATCAGTGCCAACGATTTCCCAACAAGAAACAAAGAAAAGACTTGTAAAACCATCTGGTCCTAGAGCACTATCTCTGTCCATGGCATGGACCACCTCATGGATTTCAGCCTCTGAAAGAACAACCAATAAAACATCATTGTCTTCCTGATTAACCACACACGGGATAACCTCCAACAAATCATCCTCACAATCGTCCCTTCCTCTGATAGAACATTACAAAAGTAGTTCACTACATTCAATTTCATATCCTCCGGATCAGTAATCCAATTTCCTATTGAGTCTTTGACTTTGCAAATTTTGCTTCTCATTCTATTCATTTTTACAGAGAAGTGGAAAATTTTGAAGTTTCTATCCCCTTCTTTCAATCATTTGATTCTAAATTTTTGTCGCCAAAAAATTTCCTGAAATCTATGGATCTCATCAAGTTTCTTCTGTTTTTCCCTAAGTTTAGTGAGACTGGCTACTGAATTCACTTATAAATGATTCATTTCCACACCTTGCACTCTGTCCTTCGCCTCTTTCACATCCTGATGAATGTTCCCAAAAACCTCCCAATTCTATTGTTTGAGTTTACCCCTTAATTTATGTAATTTGAGAAATAAACTCATCAACGGATTTGCATGAACATTCTCACTCCAGTAATCCCTAACTACATTATGAAAAGATTGATGAGACAGCCGCATCTACTGGAATCTGAATGGCTTAGGACCTGTCTGCCTTTCCTCCTCAACTAAGAAAACTAAAGGATAATGATCTGAACGAGTTCGACTTAGATGGCTTATCGGTTTCAAGGGAAAAGATTGAGCCCAAAAAGAGTTTACCAGAACCCGATCAAGTCGAGCCCAGACACAACCCAATCATTCCTTATTATTGCACCATGTGAATCTGCTTCCAAAGAAACCCATGTCCACCAAACCCACCGTATTAATCAAATCCACAAAATCCTCCATTGTGGAAACATCATGACTTCTCCCTCCAACCTTTTCCTTTCTAATCACCAGCAATCAACCAAGGTTCCGAATCCCAAGAAGCTAAGTTCTGAATTGTTTCCCATTGAACTATTCTTTCCAACCGGTCACATTTGGCATAAACCATAGAGAGAATAAAAGCCTCATCGGCAGAAGTAGCAATTCTCACAATTAAAATATGATCACAATCTTCTATCAGTTGTACAGAGAAAAAACTATTCCAAAACAAAACAATTTTGCTACTAATATTAATGATGTAACCAATCATATTAAGTCTCCTAGCAATCAAGGAGAGTCTCTCATCTCCAATCATGGTTCAACCATAGCCACCACTCACAATTTATGTAATTTGCAGAGTTTTTTTAAGCGAGTAATGGAGGGATCATTAGCAATCTCTCAAATATTCCGGAAAAGACCATTCATTGGGAACAATTGGAAGTAGCCTTACCTTGGCATATCTGCGATCTAGTTACCGGCCTGTTCTCGCTCTGCACATATTTTTTTCTAGGCCTTTTCTTTTGAACCACATGCATCCAGTTCACCACATCCACGCTAGCTTCATCCTCAGAAAGAGCACAAGAAGGACGTTCCATTCGTTCAGTCATTTGTCGAGCAACTCAGCATTAGATTTGTTGGCATTGTTGTGACCCCATCTATTAAGTCTTTCGTCCAATTCCAATTTGGAATTCCTCAGATCCTCCAAACTCCAGAGCCTTTTTGGCTTCCTAGAAGAGAGATGACTAGTAGTCTCTAGTAGGTATGGCTGAACAGGCTTCACATTGATATCATCTTTGGAAGCAAAAGATTTTTTTACCCCATCAGAAGGGATCTCTACTGTCTCAGTCCCTTAGGTTGTGGAACCTATACCTCCTCCGAATTTTGAGTTTCTATCAAAACCCTCTTTTTGGTAACTGCAGGTGCTCTTCGCACTTCCTGGTAGACCTGCTTTACAATTTGTTTCCTTCTAGGCACTGATACTTGTTCCACTAGCTTTGAAACTAAAGTAGCATTAGTTTTAGCGACTTCTCCCTCTGATTTTGAAAATCTTTTAGTTTTCAATTTACAACCCCCTTTGCCATGGTCATGTTTAAAACAAAAAGTGCAATACTTAGGTAGGTTCTCATAAATTATTTTCTACCAGAACCCCTCTTTCCCAAGCCCCACCCAAACACGACTAGGGTTCTCCTTCAACAAATCCACCTCCACACAAACCCTAGCCGCCATAGTTCTAGTCAAATGAGTAGTGGCTGGATTCACCTTCAAAACTCTTCCTGCTACCTGCGCAATTGAGTGCAAATACCTATCATTGTACATATTGATCAACAACTTCAGTAGAGAGATCCAAAGCGGCACAACTAAAGTTTACCATCCTAACTCCAGACCTAGCATCCATTTCAAAAATCTGAGTAGGTAGTCTTTGACAAAAACCACCTCTTGCAACCAAACCCTAAGGTATTTCTCTTCACTTTCAAACCTAAGAAGCACATGTCTAGGATCCAGGGTAGTGACGACAAGAGCTTCTTGAAGCCTGAACGTACTTATCAAAAATTCCTTGATTTTATCAAGAGAAAGACACCCATAAGAGCATTTTCCAATCAAGGCGAACTGAAGAGGGGAGAGAGATTTTTCAATATCTTCCTCTGAGAATAAAACTGCAGGTTCTCCCCACTTAATTGAAGGAACCTTCAAAGGAATATCCACCACCGGTGGATCAAGAATAGGTAGGAAAGGATTTGCAGAGGATGCAACCACCGAAGCAAAGGAAGGAGCACCACGAGGTTCCCTAGGCGTCTCCCCCATCTTCTCTAGTGTTCCAAACCAAATCCACCACCTGGAAATCCTAGAGGAAGTCAATCATCCTCCAGCCTTATTTGTAACTTCTCTGCTGTAACAACTTTAGTATAAATACAAGTTCAACACACAACGTATGTGTATGGATTTCTCTCATTCTTCACATATCACTTTACTCTATTATACTAAAAATCATGAAGACATAACTATTGGAAACTATTAAATCTTCTTGATAAAGTGAGCGGTACCTTAAGCTCAGTTTGGAAGGAGTAAAAATACAAATATGAAGAGTGCAAAACATTGTATTTTCTATTATTTTGTATGTATTTGTACTTCTTCCAAACTAAGCCTTAGTTACAATTCCAAGTTTGTAACCGAAGATAGTTGATAAAAAGAAGAGGCCTTTTGCTAATTTACAGAACACAACGGTTTTTCAACGCTTAGAAATGTCTAGTAAGAAGGGACTCATAGAGGCTTATCTGGGATAGCATGTGGTCTCAAAAATCAAGTTCCACCAAGCACGTTCTTGAACAAATGGAAGTGCCACCGCTTTCATGCTTGAGCCTCTCCTCTAATAAGTTGTAGAGTCCTTCATCATGGAACCATGCCCCCCACCAACATATTGACAAGTGCCAAGTTTTTGGTAGTCAATTCTGTTTTATTAGCTCATTCAGATAGTTACGTCGTCCATAATTGGCTTAACACGCACCTAGTGTGACAGGTGGAATCCATTATGTACTATTAATGGCTGGATGATTATTACAAGATTCACTTTCCAATTCTGGGACTGAAGAGGGTTCCAACCTTTAATTTTAATTGTGGTAAGCATAATTACTCTTAGTACTCTACAATCTAAAAGAACTGGCTTAAGTAATCAAGCAACTAATTAAAAAAATATGGACAATCCCCAGAAATGGTATTTCCTCTCCAGAATTTGTTAGAGAGTCAATCAAGACTGAATCAGAAGTTTGTTTGGTTGAATAAATTATACCAGAAGCAAAATAGCACTTGCAATAACCTCTTTGCTAGGCTAGCTGCATATAGGACCTCCAAAATCAAGACAAGCTTCTTTCTATGATGTTACTGGTAGATTAATACATCTTTTGGTGAGCAATCTTCTTATATTTGGATTGCAAGTTCACTTCACATTCACAGTTTTACATTTTCTAAAATCCAAATGTAGACAAACAATTATTGATTGGTTTCATAATCTAGTGGATTTCAAATGCTCCAACTTCAAATACCACAGCAGTAAGAAAATCTTAGTTTCAAATACAATGTCCATACTAAGATATTTTTTATGTTTGATATCCATTCAGGTATAGAAAAATGCAAATGGATGGAATCCTGAATATTTTTAGATCTGAAATGTGACCAAGGAAAACAACCTTAGAGTTACAATTTGTTTGAGAGAAGGAAAGGAATGCATAATAAAGTTCATTGTAATTGACACAACTTTATCACAACGTTCTTTTAATCCATAAAATGGTCTTCATGCAGTCTTCCCAGGATAGAAAAAATAGATGTCCTAAGGGATGCTACAAGTTCCCCACTTTGTGTTCATTGAATGTCCCAACATGGTAGATGCTAGTACCTTAAATTTAAGCTATCAAAGTAGGCTAGGAAAATGTTCACAAATGTAGCAAGTAGCATAAAGGACTTCATGCTGCTTTGGCCCCAAGATGTGGCCAACTTGAAGAAAATATGATGCAGACTCCAGGAATGTCCCAACATGGTAGATGCTAGTACCTTAAATTTAAGCTATCAAAGTAGGCTAGGAAAATGTTCACAAATGTAGCAAGTAGCATAAAGGATTTCATGCTGCTTTGGCCCCTCAAGATGTGGCCAACTTGAAGAAAATATGATGCAGACTCCAGGAATGTATCCAACTTTTCAAATGTTTCTCAATGTTGAGTTCAATTTGTCAGGAGTTCACCCTATATTATCCATCTATCAGTTACTATGTTTGTTCTGTGGTCCACCCTCCTATTAACAAATATTGGGTACTTCCTACTTGGAAAACCCTCCTATACTTGCTAGATTATCCCTTTGATTCATGGTAAGTCTGGATGGGAATGTGGAACTGCTTCCTACAAAGTTAACAAAGACCTAAGTTCTCCCACATGATACAAATTTGTCTCCAGCAAAAGTCAAATAGATAGTATAACATAAAAATACTGAGCTATAAGGTACAATGCTATAGACTAATAACCTCAAAATGTTAGCTCAACTTCTCAGACAACATCTGGTCCATACTGTTGTAGACTCAAACAAAAATGACTTTTATGCAAGAGATACTTCTCCATAAGAAGATGCATATAGAAGATAAACTGCATAAATAGATAATGAATAACAAAGAGAATCTGAAGAACAATCTATATGAATGAAAACGATTGGCTTACAATAACATCGATATACATTGAGTAATGTTTAGAAAACCAGATAAGATCATCTGGTTGAATTGTTCAATCAGTAAATGATGATTATCTCCGGTTCCCAATAAATGAACCACCTACCCTTAGTTGCAGAACAGTTAGCTTTAGTCAATCCCAGATTGGAAAGAATTTTAGTTGTAGAAGCATTTGATTCCAGGCAAAATCTATGGTGCATGAACTGCACTGTGAAGCAAAAAACTTGTACAAGTGATAAAGCTCATCATAGTTAAATCTTTAACATTATTAAAGTCTAATGGTAAGTGCACCTTGTAAAACGTAAAACAATGAAAAATAAATACACCATGCAACCTCTTTAATATGATTGGTTGAAATTTTGATTTAACATGCAACAAATATTTAAAATGCAATATAGTTAGATTCTTGATTCCATCATCAATTTTTATAACCAGAATGTTTACTTTTAGATTTAAAAACGAAAGAAAAAAGAAATGCCATTTGTTTCTTCCTAATCCTAACCCCAACACATCCATATGATATCAAGAAGGGGAGAGATCTTAGAGGGAAAGATCGATACAAGAGACAGATAGAGGAGTGACTTGTACTCTCTCTCTCTCTTTCTCTCTCTCTCTCTCTCTCTCTCTCTCTCTCTCGTTCAATGCCCATTTCCCTCTTATTTGCTATGGTTTTATGGCTATCATTATAATTTTTTAACTAATCAACTAATCAAATCTGTTTCTTATCTAAAGATACATAAGAGAGCATCCAAGTTCTCTCCTCGACATTAAGAAATATGGCAATGTTGCAGTTGAATCATTTAACCCATGGTTGAACTATTCAACCGTGAAATGTTGGCTCCAAGTCAACAAAGGGTCTGATTTTAAAAGCACTGGTCCTAAGTTCCCTCTCTACGACAAACCAGATAGAAGTGCCCCAAACTTTTTTAGAATTTACATATTTACATGGTTACATAGAAAAAAACACCATGTATTGTAATATCTTTTATCCATCTCTCTAATTAATGTGTTTCATAAATTAGAAAAAGAGGTGAAGGAACCAACCAAACTATAATCTGAAATGAAGTAATCCAACTATTCTGCCCTTTTACCTTCTTCAATCTTGCTTGTATGGATGATCAAAACAAAGTACTAGAAATTGTCAATATGAGGTTTTCTTGTTCATCAATACAAACACTACATATTTTACTACAACTTTTGAAACCATTTATTTACAAAGCATTTTTTTTCATAGTTCTAACATTGCATTTACCCACATATTGGTCTTGTTAATCAGTAATATACCATCAACAAACAACATACCCCAAGGGACCTTTCATAAAACCTAGTTGTCCCATCCATGACCACTATATATGGAGCAATGTTTTAAAACATGGAGGCATGTGATGTGTTTCACTGCCAGAAGGCGTGAAGTGTAGTTTTCTTTTTTGATTAACGAGGTGTGAAGCGTAATTACGAACATAAGAGGCATAAGCCTCCTGAGATGCCTCCTTAAGAGGAGGGGAATGAGGAGGAAGAAGAGGAAACTAAATTGGGTTGTACTATAAAAGTGTTAGGGGATTTGGGGGGTGAAGCCCTCCAACCAAAGGGGTCCAGGAGTGGAGCCCCCAACCCAAACTTTCTTTCTTTTTTCTTCCCTTCCCTTTTCTTTCTTTCCTTTTTTTATTTATTTCAGTTTTTTTTTTTTTGTATGAGGTGTGCATTGGGCACATGAGGCATACGCCTCTGGCATGCCTCATGCAAAAGGCATATGAGGCGTGCACCTCATGGATCTAAGGTGTTCATCTCAAAGGCATCAGTGCCTTTGGCATATGCCTTAGGGCATTTTGGGGGGTGCCTCCTCCAAGTGTACGCTTCCCACACCTTTTAAAACACTAGTATAAAGCAATAAATTAAATGCAGAACATAATATGCATATATTATAATTAAAAACCTCTCTTGTCACCCTACCATAACTACCCTCTGTTATGTCAAATTGCCTACTTGTGCCTCCTATTTTAAACTCGCTAGATCCCTATGCATAGCACATGTGCATTCTCAGCAACATATATCTAACATTGTCCTTTCATTCAAATTCTTTCTCTTCCATGATAATGAAACTTCAATTAGAAAGTAAAAGTAAAAGGCCTTTTATCAATAGATCCAAAAGAACACTTAAATGTAAGACCAACCTGTAAACAAAAAAAGCCACTTAACAAAGGTAACATAATAAATATCCTTTTAGTGATATGGTGTTGGTTTTGTAAATGTGATATTATAACCTACCTTTATGTTAGAGCTTAGAAAGGAATTCCAAATTCAAGAGCTTAGAACTGTGTTTCATTGTGGTGTATATAAGAGACTGACATTGAAATAGGAATTCCAAATTCAAGAGCTTGGAATGAAGAAATATTGAAAGGCATATACATGGTTACTTATGCTAATTCTTTCATAAGTTTCGATACAGATTGAGAATGAAGAAAGATTGAGAATATCTATTATTGCACTCAAGGTTCAAAGGATTGGTGTTGTATATTGTGTCAGTAAGTTTCGATACAGATATGGATACGATTGCGATATACATACACTTTGGATACACATGGGCATGGTGGAATGAAATGAATACACTTGGATATATTGGGGAAACTCTTACAAATCCACAAATACATCAATGATGATAAATTTAAAGTTGAAATAACTATGAATAAGGCATAAACACAAGAAATGCAGACTTTCAGAGTTTACATTATAATAACAGGGGTCTAGAACATATACATGTCATACAACAATTTTACTTTACTAATAATACATCAAACAAGATTTGAGATTCCAATCTACTAAAGGTTCACTACAAGACACATTAAATTGTCGTTGGATCAACAAGTTTGATATATCATTGATAGATCTATCTTATAGTTCTTCCTTACCATGAAAGTCATTTAGAATATATATATATATATATATATAAACTAAATAATTTTTTAATTTTTGAATTTATCCTTAAACTAAAGAAAAAATATCATTTTTCGCATAAATTATTATTAATCAATGAGTTTAAAAATCATTGATAGATCCACTTATAGTTCTTTCCTACAATGAAAATCATTTAAAACATATAAAAATCATTTATAGTTTTTTTATAATTTTCTATATGTTGTTGGGACAGCCTATAGAAATTGTCAAAAAAAAGGGAAGAATCAGAATTTTTTACCTATGCCGGTAGTCATGGAGCTATGACAAAGAACTCTACCTTTAATGGTCACAACCACTACCATAGCAGTGATATAAAAGCATAAGGGGCAATTTGCGCCCAAGGCATAAGGCGCAAGGCGTAGTGGACACCTTTTTGAAACAAGGCGCAAAAATACAACAAATGCCAAAAAAAATGTTAGGAAATTCAAAAAAAAATACCAAAAAATAAAAATGCAAAAAAAAAATATTAAACATAAAATTAATAAAAATAAAACTTAAAATTTAAAATAAATGTTTTAAAAAACCTATTATCTAAAGTTAAAATACATAAACATAACATGTAAAGTGTATTCAAATGAAAATTTAAAAATAAAATCAAGCATATAAAACATTTTAAGCATGTAAAACCCATGATCTCTTTTTTTCCTCAATTTCATTACTTCAAGAATGAATTTGGACGGATTGCACAGACCAACAAGACATATTGAATTGGACCAGTCTAGACTTAATGATCCAAAGTATTTATTGGATTGGATTGGACTTGGTCCATCGTAATATATTTATATTGGATTGGATCGGATTAAACCAATATTTGGTCCATTAAGAATGCAAGTATCAATGGACTAGGTTTGGGTTGGAATCAATCTAAATAAAAACTAATTTGAAGTTTTGAACATATTAGACATACCAAACATTGAATTTGACAAGACAAAATGGTCCAACATGTTCATCAAATTGAATTGGACCTAGTCCATTTGTAATGGGCTCATATTAGACCTAATCAGATTTGATCAAATCTAGTCCAATTGACACCCGTACTCATAGACCATGTTGGTTCTAATTTGATTCAAAATTTAAAGAAGTTATCTAATTCATTGTACGGGTAGGGAAAAGCAACTCTCATAATCGGACAGGCCCAACCCAGGCTAGGGGTGGGCTTTCTCACTCTCCCTATGCTACAAAATTAATTAGCACTTAGGGCCAAACCTAAGCCCATGAAAACCACAACAACATTGAACTCAAAACAGCCTTAAACTCATTAGGTAACAATCTCAGCCCAATCCCCCATTCCCCCCCCCCCACCCCATATATAGAGGACACAGTGGGCCAGGCTAAGATCTCATCTTGCTTTGTCTGGTTCCATGGTTCTATATACATGTTATGATGGACCATTTTGGAAGCCATCCAAGAAAACCTTCTAAGGACGATGCCGATTGGCTTAGTTGGTAAGGTCTTTGGCTGGTTGTAGGGGAGACTTAGGATCAAATCCCACAATCACCAAGGTTGTGGGTTATGGGTAGGGGTGGACCGTTGGAGGAAGATCCTAAATTTCAAGAATCTCACCTCCCTCTCTTTGGTTTTCTGTTTTTGTCTTTTCTCTCTTCTCTCCTTTTGCATGTAGGTGAAGAGCTCTTGTTCCACATTGCTTGGGAAAGAGATAAAGTTAGGTATATTAGTAGGTTTGCTTCCTTTATTCCTGATTTCTCTATGATTGAACCATTCAATGGAACCAACTACAAGCGTTGGAGACAACGCATTTTATTTGCCTTAAAACAGTTAGGGGTAGCCTCCACTTTGATTGAATCGAACCCATTAAACATGAAGGAACCAACCTGTTCAATTGTTGCAAAACATTGGCTCACAACTGACCACCTCTACAAGAACCATATCTTGAATTGTCTATCCAATAAACTGTACAATGTCTACTATTCCTACAACTTTGCCTATGAAATTTGGAGTACGTTAGACAATAAATATGCTCTAGAAAATGCTGGAAACAAAAATTGTCTTATAGCCAATTTCCTACAATTTACCATGAAGGAGGACATGGATGTGTTTGTCCAAATAGATGAGTTTCATGTACTCGTGGGGGAACTAGCAAAATAAGGCATCATGTTCCAGATGAATTTGTTGCCGGATCTTTCATAGAAAAATTGTCACATACATGGAATGATTTCAAAACAAGCATGAAGAATAAGAGAAATGACACTACTTTGGATCAAGTAATGGTCCGAATCAAAATTGAAGAAAAGAATAGAAAGAATGATGAAATTGAGAAAAAACAGTTTTTCAAAACCAACTTGGTGGAGGAAATTACTACAAAATTCAAAAAAAGTTTAAATGTGAAAAATGACCAAAAGTTTAAGAAATATCTAAAGAAAGGAAAATGCTATGTATGTGGTAAACTTGGGCACTACAAGAAAGAGATTCGTCATCGAAAGAAGAAAGATTCTAGAAAACCAAAAGTCAACTTGACTAAGGATGTTATTGTAGCTATGGTAACCAAGGAAAACTTGGTTGATAAATTGAAGGAGTGGGTATTGGACACTGGTGTTACTAAGCACATATATGGGGATTGCGGCTCCTTATACGAGTATATAACTCAAACTAAGGGAGAGCAAGTCTTTGTGGGAAATTCACAAATTTTGAAAGTCATTGGCAAGGGAAAGGTGCTCCTAAAACTGACTTCCAGAAAGATCCTAATGTTGAATGATGTGATGCATGTACCAGAGATCAAATGAAATTTGGTGTCGGGTGCACTCCTCAACAAAATAGGACCGAAGCTCACATTTGAAACATACAATGCTATGTTAACTAAAAACAATGTATTTGTTGGAAAATGATAGAATGTTGGTGGATTGTTTGTACTAAATATTTCTAATACTATTACAAATAAGAATGCTTCTTCTTTTGCTTATATTGTTGAATCTTTTGATATTTGACATGGTAAATTATGACATAGTGCTCTTTATCTAAAAAGGCTTTGTAAATTAGGAGTTATGAATGTTCCTATAGACTTTAAAATTGAAAAATGCCACATATGTGTAGAAGCAAAATTTACTAAAAAACCACATAGTGATTTAGGGGATCTTAAATTCCATGAAGCTAGAGGAGGAAAGAGATACTATATAACTTTCATAGATGACTACTCTAGGTTTGCATAAGTTATTTTACTTAGACCAAATGATGAGGCTAAACAAACTTTTATAATCTACAAGACTGAAGTAGAAAATTAGTTAGGGAAGAAAATCAATATGTCAGAAATGATAGAGAAATTAAGTATGATAAAGAAACAATTAGGAAATTCTTTAAAGAGAATAAAATTATATATAAAACTACAACCCCTTACCAACTTGAATTTAATGGAGTTGTAGAAAGACTTAACTAAACACTAAAAAAAATTATGAATGCTACGTTAATTAGTTTAGGTGTCCGAACCTATAGGGGGAAGCAATCCTCACAGCTTGTCACTTGTACAATAGAATACCTCCCAAGAAGAAAGGTCAAATACCATTTGAACTTTAGCATAATAGGAAAACCAATTTGAACTACTTAAAAGTTTGGGGTTGTTTAGCAAATGTCAAAATACTTGAACCTAAAAGAAGGAAATAGGGACCCAAAACTTGTGATTGTGTATTTATTTGATATGCACAAAATAGTGCAACATATAGATTCCTTGTGATAAATAATAGAAAATGTTGTAGAATACAACATAATTATTGTGTTCCGAGATGTAGAATTCTTTGAATATATCTTCCCACTGAAAAATGAAGCAATAGATAGGGAACCACCCCAAGTCTGCAATAAAAACCAAGAACAAGAACGAATTACTTAAGAAATCAGTACTTCACTTAGTCAGAAAAACATTGATTCTAATAATCAATAACCAAACTTAAGGAGAAGTAAAAGACAAAGGAAAGAAACAAACTTGGATGATGGAATGTTCACATTTTTGGGGAACAAAGACCCCATAACCTATCAGGAAGCCATAACTTCCCATAATTTAGTATTCTGGAAAGAAGCCATAAAAAGTGAAATAGATTGTTTAGTCATTAATCACACTTAGGAACTTATAAATCTCCTACTTGTAACTAAGGCACTGGACTATAAATGAATATTTAAGAAAAAACTAAA
This sequence comes from Nelumbo nucifera, assembly GCF_055504915.1. Lineage (NCBI taxonomy): Eukaryota > Viridiplantae > Streptophyta > Magnoliopsida > Proteales > Nelumbonaceae > Nelumbo > Nelumbo nucifera. Next base: position 97,048,473 of record NC_142649.1, read on the forward strand.
GTCAAATGGCATAATAGATAAATTCAAAGCCAGATTAGTTGTTAAAGGCTTCAGATAAAAGAAAGATGTAGATTTTTTAGATATGTATCCCCTAGTTGCAAGGTTAATTACAATTAGAGTCTTGTTTGTTATAACATTCATTTACAAACTAGTAGTTCATCAAATGCATGTAAAAAATAGCTTTCTTAAATGGGGAATTAGAGAAAGAAATATATATTAAGAAACCTGAAAACTTCATAGTAACAGGACAAGAATACAAAGTGTGCAAACTAATTAAGTCTTTGTATAGTTTAAAACAAGCTCCCAAATAGTGGCATGAAAAATTTGATAGTGTGTTAATCACAAATAAGTATAACATAAATAATTTCGATAGATGTGTCTATAGTAAGTTTATAGATGATAAATGAGTCATGATCTGCTTGTATGTTGATGATATGTTGATAATGGGAACAAGTCTGAATATAGTGAAAGAAACAAAACAGTTAATGTCTAAATTTGATACCCAAGTCATGTGTCAGGCTGATGTAATCCTAGGGATTAAAATCCATAAACAATAAGGAAATTTTATTCTCTCCTAGTCACACTATGTAGAGAATATACATAGAAAGTTTGGACACTATGATTGTAAACTTGTTAAGACACCACTTGATTATAGTATTCACTTAAGAAAACATGTAGGGGAACTTATTTCACAAAAGGAGTATGCAAGCATAATCGGTTCTGTGTCATACTTAATGAATTGTACAGGACCAGATATAGCAATAGCTGTAGGAAAACTAAGTCAGCATACTCATAATCTCGGAACACTCGAAAGCTCTTGTAAGACTATTAAAATATTTGAAGGGAACCATAAACTATGTTTGCATTACTCAAGTTTTCCTCCTATTTTAGAAGGCTTTATTGATGCGAATTGGATTTTAGATTCAAATGATAGTACTTTCACTAGTGGATATGTCTTTACCTTAAGAGGTGGAACAATATCTTGAAAATTTGTAAAACAATCTTATATTACAAGTTCGATAATGGAGGCTGAATTAATTGCACTAGAATTAACAGGGTCCGAGGTAGAGTGGCTAAGGAACTTACTAGTAGATATACCACTTTGCTCACAGCTGGTCCCATCTATATCTCTCCATTGTGATAGTCAAGTAGCGATAGCCAGAGTCAAGAATAAAACTTGCAATGGTAAAAAAATGCACATCTGCCTAAGGCACAACTTGGTGGACAATACTTTAGTGAAGGTACAATTGTTCTAGATTTTGTAAGGCATGAAAAGAACCTTGTAGATTTGTTAACCAAATTATAGACTCCTAAAGTATGAGGCATCGGTAGGAAAGGAATTGAAGCATGTTACATAAGTCATTAGTGATGGACACCCAACCTATATGAAAGGAGATCCCTGGATTTAGGTTGAATGGGTAAGAACTATCAATTTGTGCTCCATTACAGATGCTGAACTAAGATAGTACTCACTGCAAAATGAGGAGGGTGAGTGTAAGACTCTTAATTGGTTAAGAACAATGTGTACAATACATGCTAAATAACTGACCTAAGTGAGTGTAAAGTGTGGCCGCTTCTATGAGAGCTCTAAGGTCTGACCCTCTAAAACACTCATGATTCCAAGAGGGGAACAAGGCCGAAATGTTCCGAAACAAAGGAACCATTAAGGAATCATGAGTTGAGTTGGTTGGCAGATTAGCTAGTTACAACGAAGGAGAAAGGTTGGAGGATTCTGACTCTACCTATACTCTATAAAATAATTTGTCATACCTAAGTGTTTATTGAAGTCCAAAAGACATCACTATGAATATTTCTCTCACCACAATGCTCAGGTTATCCAGTCATTCTTATAATTTTGAATCTTGTGGGGGATTGTTGGAGAGAGATCCAAAATTTCAAGAATCTTACCTCCTTCCATTTTAGTTTTTTGTTTTTGTCTTTTCTTTCTTCTCTCCTCTTGCATGTAGGTGAAGAGCTCTTGTCCCACATTGCTTGGGAAAGAGATAAAGTTAGTATATTAGTAGGCTTGATTCCTCTATAGGTGACCCATAGGAGGAAATTACAATATACCACTACATGCATGTGAGGGAGGGGGTTGGTGTGCAATTCAATTTTAATATTATTCAAACAATAAAAATTTAAAATTAAAAAATATATTATTTAAAAATTTCAATAACTAAATATTATAAATAACAAAAATATTATATACCAAAATATTTAATATTATGTAATAACTTTAAAATAAATAAAATTTAAGTAATAAAAATTTTAAATACCGAAGTTATGTCATAAATTTTAAATAACGAAATTATGTAATAAACTTTGTTTTTTTTTTTAAAAGTAGAAAGTCGTTATAATACATTTCATAATAGTTGAATTATAGTAACTTTATATTTTACAAAATTAATAACAAAATTATGTAATAATAGTATAACTTATAATTTTATGGATTATGAAATTCAATACATAAGTAATATTGAAATAACTAAATGGTGATATTATTTAAATAGATGAATAATATTGTAAATAACTAATTTTAAATATTTTAGATATTAAAAAAGTAATAACTAAATAAATATTATTTAAAAACAAATAAAATAGATTAAATAAAGAAATTATGTATTAACCTTAAAAATTTTATCAAAAATAGAAAAATAATTATAATAGATTGAATAATATTTGATAATAAGAATATAAAATATAAATAATTTAAACTTTTCTACATATTATTGAAATAATGAAAGATAGATTAAATAATTTAGAGGTATTGAAGCTTTCAAATAACAAAAATTGGTAATAACTTTCAAAAAAATGATTTTAATAGATATTAAAAATAGAATAATAATTGCAATTATTGATGTACTAATAATGAAAAATTTTTTAGTAATTATTTATTATATTTTTTTGATAAATATATTTTCAATATTTATGTATGTCTATTTTTGTTTTGATGGCCTAAGCTTTCTCCCTTACCCCAACCGAGAATCTTAAACACTCTTCATTTTAGCCTTTCTTGCTCCCTTATGAAGCCACCTCATCACTCCCTTCTCCCTCTCTCATAATGAATTATTTAATTTATTTAATTAATAATCAGTATTAATTAATATTATTTTATGATATTTTTTTAATTATTTAATTTACTTAATTAATTAATAGTATTAGCATTACATTATTTAATAGTATTAATTAATTAATTATGATACTTATTTAATTAAATACCATAATTAATAAAAAATATTGTTACAAAAAATGCATTTGATATTGTTAAATAATTAAATAAATACCATAATTAATAAAAATATTGTTAAATAATGAATTACTAATTAATTATATCAATATATCATTAATTAATTAATTAATAGTATTTTCATAAATACTATTTATTAATTTTATAATTAAACAAATACCGTAATTAATGACAAAAATATTGTTAGAAAACACAATAATTAATTTTGGTATTTATTTATTTATTTTAGGTATTTTGGTAATTTTGGTAAGCTCGGGGGATATTTTAGTTAATTCGGGTTTAAGGAGGCCAAAACAAAATTCTAATCTAATGGTGGGTATTTTGGGATAAAAAATGAAGGGTGGAGATGGACTTGAATATATACAGTGGTTTTGCATGTATGGGTCAATGAGATTGGCCAAAATGAAATGCTTTTTTATATGGAGGGCAAACGTAGGTATTTTTTATTAAAATTTGCGACTCATTTTCTCAACCCACCGAATCACCAAATTAAAGCCAATTCAACAATTCTTCTTTCTTCTGAATAGACATTTGGAATCCTTAATCAGATTTTCATTGATACTGCATGCAAATTGGAAATCCTCACAACATATTTCTTTGTACATCCATTGAATGATTCCGCTGGCTGTTTCCACATTCTCTCTGGTTCGGATTGTCCTTTCGGCCGGTCTCACCGTTGCAGCTGGACATCCTGACCTCTGCTGTGAAGATTTCAGGGATTTAAATAATCAATTAATTTATTTAATATAAACCCACAAGCCACAACACAAGTGGAGAGTTGAGACAGCACCCAACGAGTTGGTTAATAGCCCAATACACACTAAATACGTACGCACCAGTTACGAGGTGTGCCTGCACCAGCAAGACAAACAATTTGTACGTGTTTCTGCCTCTCTTCTCTTCTTGTACTTTATTAACTTAGATGGGAAGAGAATTTTGTAGTGGGTTCCTCACCCCTGTCCTATGATATGGGACCCGCCCCCTTGCGTTGAATGATTAATCATACGTTCATTAGTCTTGAGCCTGGACGGTCGGCTTTACACTTGGCAGGCTGGTTCACATCTTTTTTTAATTTTAAAATACGATATAAAGAGTATCAATTTAGTATATTTTGACATTTGATGAAAAACATAAGTATTCTTCTGAGTGTTGTCTATTTTTTATTAATTATTCAAATATTGATAAAAAATGATTAATTCTAAAGCTTTCAATAGAAAAGGCAATGATTTGAGATTGTTCGTTTTTTGGTTAACAATGGTTGATAAAAATATTAGATGACACTTAAAAGATATTTATTTCTTTTCAAATGCCACTTAAGGCTGGTTAATAGTAGGTACTGGATTGACACATTTTAAAAGTTCAGGAACTAAATTATCATACTTTAAAATTCAGGGACCAAAGTGACACTAAGCCCAAAGTATAAGGTATTAATCGAAAATTTTCCCTTAATTCAATGCTAAACTTTATAGAATCGAGAATCACAAACCCCAACCCAACCCTAACCAAGTAATAGTAATGACTATGAATACTCCCTATTCCATTTTCCATTAGACCTACTCATGAGCCAAATTCAAACTTAACTTTTGCAAAAATTTGAATAAGGCCTAACCCTAAGCCCAAATCCGAGATAGTATAAATCAGGCCCAAAGCCTGGCCCGTAAACAGATCTATTTCCCGTTACAAACAACCAACTAATGCCACCTTAATGAATATAATCTTCGATTGTGTTGGGGGCCCAGCCCAAGTGAGTAGGTAAAGAATGAAGATCGACAGTGCATAATTCAATCGAGTTGATGGGTTGGAATCAGTCATGCCTACCTGTCATACCACCACCATTCAGCCATTCAATTCAATCAAGGGGGACAAACGTCACTTTAATCAGTCTTAGGTCGACTAATTTCATGTGGGCATGCGTCATATGTACCACAATACAAGAACTCCTAGTCCAGGTGAGATGGACCTTAGGCTTCAACTTGCCAACTCTAAAAAAAGCTGATTTTGGCCAGTACCCCACTAGAATTGAAATGCTGCCGTTAGCATGGTTCGGGTCAGGGTCAACCCCATTTACCCTAATTTGGGTCTGTATATTTTGGTTTTGATTAGTAGAGTGGTTTGTTATGGATCTGCACCTTGAATCCCAATTTTATATAATAGCATCAGAATTAGCATCATTGCTTGTTCTCACTAACGCAAATCTCAACGATTGTGCAAATTGTTGAGGAATCAATTATTCTCTAATATGCCTCTTTATAAGAAAATCCATTGAGCTTGAAGCATAGACAAATACGGGCCCTGATGAGGGCAGATTTGACCCTCCGATGATATTGTGATATATAGCATCTCAGAACAATTAGATGACACCCGAAACTATTTAGGCAACAAGTTGCCTTAGCTAAGGTGATGGTGTCCCAACTAGCGGCGTGGCACAGGCGCCAACCTGGCGGCCTGACACAGGCGTCGAACTGGTGGCCTGGCACAGGTGCCAACTTGGCGACCTACGAGACGTGCTCGTCGAAAAATTCGGCATGCATATCCAAACACTCCCATGATCTTTGGAAGTTGGCCCACATACCGAACGATCCGGAGGGTGGTCAACATGCATGGCGGTTGCCTCCGAGAATCTTGGACCACTTAGACGACCTCTTGGAAATCTCGGATGTGGTGTGTGAAGCCCACGCCAAATTATGCCTATATAAAGGCACCAACCCCAATGGCATGGGGGGGGGGGCAAGTAAGCATATTGTAGCTCTCATACTTTATGATTTTTAGCACGCAGTATACCATGGGGATACTGACTTAAGCATCAGAGCAACCTCACTGGATTAGCCACCCCGAGTTCTCTGATCCTCCTCTTGTAGATCAACCTAGTTCGCCATCCAACTGGAAGCCAGATCACCTCCATCAGGGAGCAGCTAGATTGTGCTACATCATTTGGCGCCATTGGTGGGAAATGCTATAAAAAGCTAAGTTCTCATCCTTTGAAAGGCTAAGTCATCTTCTAGAAAGCTAAGTTCTCACCTTTTAGAAATTAAAAGCTCTCACTTTCTAGTTCGGATAATCAAGCCACCTCGGCACGGGTCACCTCAGGACGAGGTCACTTCGGTACAAGATCGCAACAGGACCACCTCACTCCCAAGGCACTTCGGCGTTCACCCCAGTTTGGAACTAAAGAGCATCAGTTCGGGGATACTGACTTAGACTACTACATGGCGACCCCGAAAATCTTTCCATCAGATTTCAAGCCTCACGGGATCACACCTCGTAACGGTAGGCCTTATCTTCCCCCCGCCTGGTTCGGGTGGAATTGATAAGCCTTATCAATTGGCAATGTTATCCCTCAATTAACGCGGAAACGGATCTCATCGTGACGAGGATCCCAGAACCGCTCTGCAAAACCCACGAGGACTCAAATAAATAAAGTTTCCAACCCTGAGGGCACAAGGTACGCATGATTTCCCTGCTCTCTAGCTCTCAATATTCTCAGCAATTTTTAGCTCGCAACAAGTTTGCTAACTTAAGCATCGGAGCGATATCGTCGGGTTAGCCACCCCGGGTTCTTTGATCCTCTTCTTACAGATCAACCTAGTCCGCCATCCAACTGGAAGCCAGATCACCTCCAACAGGGAGCAACTAGATCGTGCTACATCATTTGGCGCCGTTTGTGGGAAACTCTACAAAAAGCTAAGTTCTCATCCTCTGAAAGGCTAAGTCCTCTACAGGGTGCAGTTTATAGGCATTTTGAACCAATTGGTGGGGTTAGATTGGCATGAATAGGCTCGAATTAGGCAAATATAGAGGAGTAGTGTCTAGGATAGGATTTTTAAAGTGTCTAGGATCTTATGGAAACATTTGATTGATTTTGGAGGGCCAAAATCATGAAAATTTGGGTCAACCAGAGCATTCGAAATGGAATATTTGTTCGATGATGGGGCAAATGGGGGAATTTTAGGTTGAAAATTTATGGGTAGATGTTTTTTGTGTCTAGGGTTCAATTATATGGTCTAATTGATCCAGAGGTATTAGGATCAAGGAGATTTGGGTTGTGGGTGCTTCAAGCTAATGAGAGGGTTTGAAAGAAAATCTTGGTTTGATAAAAAAAATGGAGGGGAATCTTGAGTTGACATTTCAGGGGTAGATATTTTAGGAGGTCCTAAGTCTAATGACGGTGTTCGGGGATTTTTAGGTACTTCAGAAGGATCAAAACGATCTGATTGGGTGTTTGAGGTAAATTGGGGTTTCGACGACGAATTGAGCAAAAATCAGATGATGACAATGAGGTTTTTCAAGGTATTGGTCTCTTGGATCACTTGATGGGGTTTGATTAGTTCATAAATGATATGATCAAGGGCATTTAAGAAATGAATATTTTGGCCAATAAGATAGCCCAAATTAAAATCTTAATGTGATAAGAATTAAATAGGAGATATCTATAATGAAATTTTGTGGTAAAGTATTTATAAGTAGCTAGGGCTCCCATTAACTCTAATTTTCAATTCGATTAAAAAATCTCACGCATCACACCAGTATTTATTATAAGATTATAAATATAATATAATTTTCCATAAAGCCCAACACTTCACGCATTGATCAAGTCCTTTCATTTAATTAATTTATTTTTACTATTAAAATAATCTAATTTACTTATTTTTTATGTTTGTTTCTCCTCACTTTTTGTAATGTTGGTCCACCGAAAGTCCATCTCTAACCTCGTTGATCTGTGACTCTTTGAGACTTTGACATTTGCTCCATCCCGCTCATCATTCTCTCTGGCCATTATGATCCAATTTTCTAATTACCGAAAACACCCTCAACTTAAAACGTTTCAAATTCAAAAGGGATGCCTAAATGCCTTTATAATTTCCAAGAGTCCCATTTGTTGCCAAGATGGTCCAAAAAAGTGATAACGAATTATGAATTAACTGGTATTCATCCAAGGCTTGTTTGGAACGGTTTCTGCTGTATTAATTAAAAGCTGCTTAGGTTGAGCATCCATATTCCAAATAAGCTATTTAGACTGTGTTTGGTTTGAAGGAAAAAGTAGGGAAAGGAAGGGAAATGTATCCCTACTTTTTCCTTCAAACCAAACATAGCCTTACAGTAGTTTTACCTTAAGTCACAATTCTGTCATTCATGTTAGCTTTCCGTATTTTCATCTAACTTCAGAAGTTTGCACGTTGAATCCACTTTGGAACATCATAAAACTTGTCCCGAAAGACCTTCCAAATGGGCTGATATCAGCTACCCCACAAGTTGTTCTCAGATCTCTACGATGGAACATTACAATACATGGCCGTGGTGTTCACTCGAATATGTGAAAACAATTTGTGGGTAGTAGATCTGGGGTGCTCCCAAATGAGCACCAAATTCACAATCCAGATCTCTTACCCACATCCATCCACAAAACAATACTGATGTGCATAGAGAATATCTCCCCTGAATGGTAACATGTAAATACGTGAGATGTTCTGAACGTGGTTTTCAAATTGTTGTTGATCTGGACAGTTGGACCGTTTAGCCCGAGAACCATCAAGGCAACCAGTTCTGTTTTATCCTAAATCCGGTCATTGATCAAAAACCGTTGAATCGGTCAATGACCCATTGATCCAGACGATCAAACCGTCGATCCATTCAATGGTTTTTAACTATTTTTTATTTTTAATTATTTTAAAATTTTTGTTATCAAAACGGGCTGTCCATTCAAACCGGATGGCCGAACTATCAACCTAGAAACCGGTGGCCAAAACAGTTTCATCTCTAGATTGTTTTTTAAAACCATGGTTCTAAATATGCACCAGCGGTGATGTATGGGTAGGGTCTGAATTCACATCTATACCCCAGAGAGGGTGCCTTACAAAATACCCCACAGCATATCTCAACATGCATTGGGAACATCTCCCGTATGTCATTGAGAGATTCCCAGGACACTATTGGAACGTGCTGGGCGGAGAAGTGAATTTGTAGGGTCTTTGTGACTATGAGATGCAAACACCCAAATTAATATTGAGTGATCAGATTGACACCTCACAAAGCTTCCCACAACATCTTCCATCCGTGTATTGTTAACATCTCCCCATGATAAATTCGGGAGATGTTCCCAATGCATGCCGGGAACGTTTCATGGTATCGGGATTGGTTAAAACTTTTTAGGCACTTTACCTTTTCAGTTCCATAAGGATCAAATTGATATCTGCTTATCAAAGAGTACTCCTAATATCATCACCTCACAGCTATATATCCCATCAATCCCATATGTATTGGGAACATCTCGTGTTCTCAAAATCTCAATATGCGACTAAGACATACTGTGGGTTGTCCGAAAGACAACACTATCTCATTTTAACAATTAAGAAATAAGGTATGCGTTAGCAGTTAATAGTTTATTTCGGTAGAAGTTAGCAGTTAACAGTTAGCACAAAGTCACTGACCCCCCAAGTTCCCGAAACTCCAGGATAGAAATAGAACAAAAATACTGTATTAGGCCTTCACTGTGTTTTTTTTTTTTTTTTTTTTTTTTCTTTTGTTTTTCTTTTTTAGCTTCTCAGGTGAACGTCACACCCATTCTCTTTTCTTTGCACAAGAAGCGTGTTTCTTTCACCGGGATTGCTCCACCACTTCGTCCGGCACCAGGAAATCTGGAAGGGTCCTTAGAATGATTCTTTCCGTGTTGGGCGAAGCAGAGGGAGGGATGATGGTATGAAGAGGAAAGCGAAGCGGACGACAGAGAGACATGGCGAGGGTAGAATTGGGATACCAAGGGAGAGGGAAATGGTGTTCTTATAAGAGAACCACTGTCATCATCTGTTGTATCAACATTGTTGCAGCTCTTTACGTTCTCTACACCCTCTGCTCCTCCGTCTATGTCTTCAATAATGCCCCACCCAACGGTAGGTTTGTTTTCAACCGACAATATCCATGTCATGATAGCTAATATCTGTGTTTTCTCGGTTATGATTTGGCTTTTGTGAAGAACCCATTTTCAGATTTTTCCGATTCGCTTGTAATGCAAAAAACCCATTTTGCGATTTACGCTGTTCTGTACTTTTTGGTGCCTGTTTGTTGAAAGGGACTTTCTGTGTTTTCAGTTCTTAAATATACTCCAGATCAGATTAGGAAAATGCAGGATTCGATTCGGATTCGAAAGGCGTCAGAACCCATAGAACTTGTTAGATTGGTAAGATCCGTATTTTGGTTCCGGGATTTGTTTTGGTGCTGTTACTGTTTGATATTTCCTAAGGTGATTTTGTAAATTTTGGAGTTGAGTACTTTGAGTTTTCTAGTTTCATTATTGATTAAAATTGATCTCCTGAGTTGCTTTTTATGTGTGGGTAAAAGGTGAAGGAAATGAAAGGGGAATTTTCCAGAGAAAAAAGTGTAGTAGAATTATCCATTCCCATGAAACAGAAGATAACCATTGAGATTCTGCAGCGGTTGAAAGGGCTGAATGCCAATGCAAATGTGAGCGAACAGCGAGGTGGGTGTGATTTTTCTCCACTATTATGCCTTTGATTTTTCTGGACGGGAGATTGTGCTTTAGTTTTATTGGAGTTTATTTTTGACTTGCAATTGCAAACCAGACGAAAAATGCTGTACCTTCATTAACTAGAATGCTTCAATTGGAAACCAGACAAGAAATGCTATATCTTCATTAACTAGAATGCTTCTATAGTCACAAGAGGTCAAATTGCTACCACTACTGCGTGTCTCTGTAGGTTTTTGCTCATGTTGGCCTCTCCTCATTTATCCTATCATCTAATAATCATCACTCTAAAATTAACTGTGACTTGCAATGGCTTGTTTATTATTTTCTATGGAGTCTAAGAGTCAGTGATCAAATATTTCAGGAAAGATGTTCTGCACCTGTTGTCATTTTATTTTAAATTAATAAGAAAACTAGAGGCCTAATCTTTGAGCAGGTCAATATTTAATTCTCCCCAATTCCCTGTGATTAGTGGGATGCCAGAGGCCTTATACTGAAAAGTCTAACCATTTCTCTTTTGCATAGTAATGTGCTCCATATGCTCACATAAATTGAGAACTTGCATGATTTGGCCATGATTTCTACTATCTGCACATCAGTGAATGATCAAGTTAATGATGTGTGTCCAAAAAGGACAAGTAAAGAACAGTCAAGTTATTGATTTTATAGGAAATTCCTGGATCAAGAAAATAGCCTTGAATTTTTCTAGCATTGCTGGGTCAAGTTAAATGCAAGAATATTTGCAAAGCATATTCAGAATTTTAGCTGAATGCATCATGCTGCACTACATTTACTCAAAGAGGAACAAAGCAATTTAGCAGACTCGTGGTCATACTCATACACCATTACCTCTTATGATCACTAGATTCCTGTAAATTATCTAGAAGGATTTGCATAATTGGACTACTTGAATATTGTAAACCTATGATTTAACATGGGGTTCTAAAGAAGTTGAATTGAACTGGTCTCAGCCACTCAGCTTGGGTTTGCAAATTAATACTTGAGCTCAGGTCTATTTAGCCAAGCTCAGGCTCAGTTCTTATTTTACACAATATTTAAATTTTAGGAGCATTGCAGCTCAAATTTTAGAGACCATGTTTTGAGGCCATAGTCCATACCTATCTATAATTTTCTATCTACGTAAGGGCAAGTGCCATGTATGTGTGCAAGTGAAGAAGGAAGATGGTTTTTGGTGCTATGCTAATGAAATAAGGAGATTTAAGTGGGTAACCCAAGATATAGTCATATGGAAGTAAGGTTGCAGTGGGTCAAAACAAGTGCTAATTCTTTGCTGATGCTAGAGAAACAAGGGGTGGGAAGAGATAAATTTTTTTGGGCTTTATTGTAATTGGATTTCCTTTTGGGGAGAGTGAAGAGAGCTTATCTTTCCCCGTCTTTGTTCTGTTGTTCTTTTAATCTTTAATAAAATGGTGCAGTTATTGATAAAAGAAATGCATGCGTGCAAGTAAAGATGGAAGGATAAAAAGATGAAAAGACATTTAGATTTTAAAACCTCTTCTTCTGTACTTCGTTAAATGTCTTAACTCAGTGATTAGATTTAAGGATTAAAATATTTAGACAACTAATGATTGCAAGCATTGATATTATATGATACTTTAAAATATTTTTTTGATGAATAATAGTAAATTTATTAATTCAGAAGCTGATTTAGAGTTGTAAATTCATACAACATCCCAGGGAGAGGCGCGAGCTGCAGCCCCTCCTTGAATCTTACAAGTAAACTAGGAAAGAAATACAGGAATCACAGCTGAGCCCAAAACAATTCTTCCCTATTTACCCCTTGCTTGGCTAACACATCGGACAAAGTATTTGCTGATCTCCCCACCCACTGTACAGAGACCAACATATTCCTTGTCAACCAACTAAATTTCTTCATTTCATTCTTGTAGCGCCATATGATACTTTAAAATATTCTGGTGTAACTTTTATGTCCTGGACGTCAAGCCAAGGCAAGTATCACCATTATATGGTAAATTTATAGACAGACACATTAAAATAAAGAAAAAAACAAAAAGGTTATAACATTTATATTTATCTTTTGCAATATATTAATTTAATTATTCATGATATATGTTTTTTTTTATGAATATTCATGATATATGTTATAGTATATTTGAGAACTTGAAAGTGCATATTTGCTGAGAGTATCCACTTCATGGAAGTAAATGCTGAAAGTTAGGTCCATATTCCAGTCCCTGCCTCCCAAAAGACCCCATATAGCTGGGACCGACATTGGTTAATGGGCTTTTTTATATCTTATAATATTTAAGTGAGCCAAGATTAAATCTAGTCTAGCCCACCCAAACTTGGCTCAGGCTCATTTAGCAAAATGAGCTCAACTCAAGGCTCAGTCTTGGCTTCATTTACAACCTTGGTTTAATATTCCTTCCACTTTGTGATGAGCTACTTCAGTTTTGAACTTTGTGGATGCATTTGAGTGGCTTTTGCTGAGACATTTTTTTCCCTGTTGTTTCACAAAATTTTGGTACTTTCCATTGGCTGAAAATATCTCTGTTATTTGTTCACCAATAATGGAGAACAAAGAATTTATTGATGGAGGAGAAACTAGAAGAAAAGCATATACGAGAAAGAGCAAAAGCCCCAAGTAAGATGAAGAAAAAAAAAAACTAAGACATGTAGCCTAACTACAGAAAAAGAAAGAGAAAACAACTATCCTCTAATGTCTAATGGTGGCTTTGTCACTGATTGGAAGAAGGGTAGAAAATACTCATAAAGAAATAACAGAAAATCCCTAAATCTGATCAATCTGTGCAGTTCACATGGCTTGAGCTAGGGTTTAGCTCAGGCTGAGCTGACCTTGGGCTTTACCTCAGATTGTGCTGGTGATGTAGAACCATAAAATTCCAATTTTGACTCTTTAGCTCCTGCATCAACTGGGCATCAGGCTGGGGAACCAAATCTTGGGGTTGGTCATAAACCCAACCCTGCTTGCCTATGTTTAATCTCTATCTGGATCTGTTTGCTAGATTACGAATCTAGCAAAATGTCCATGTATTAACTACTTAGGATTGGGAAAAAAAAATGAAAATAATGATCAGGTAAGTCCTAACCATTCATTTGTTGCATTATCCATCTCAGTAGCAATGAGTGAAATTCTATTCTATATTATGCTTCAAAGCAACAAAAAAAAAAAAAGAAGAAAAAAACAGCTTACACTAAATAATGATCAAGCAATCCTTAACAATTCATGGGCAGTAAACTTGCAATTTAGATCTGAAAATATACCAATACTGTAGCTATAGATGATTCTCTCGGGTTTGGATCACCCAAGTGAAGGTACGACTATCAATTAAAAATTGGTTATGGTCCCCAGTAGACCTGTTCATGGGCAGGGTAGCCTCACAGGCTGACCCAGCCTGTTTTTGGTCAGGCTTGGACTGGATTTTACAGTGTTTAGAAAACCGGACCAGACCAGCCAGTTGGACAGGTTAAACTGTGGCCCAGGACCTTGTTCGGTTCAGTCTTACCCCAATAACCACTTTTGCTAAAACCAGTGAAAACTGGATGACCATTTGGTTTAACCAGAAAACCGGTGAACTGGTCTCGGTTTAAGGAAACTGCCCGGGTCTTTAATCAATTCACATTTTAAAATGTGTTTAATAAGATTTGAACCCATGACCTCTTATTTTCATATATTTCTTAATTACCATTAGTCCACCTCTTGACTTGTTTTAATTAATTACTATTTACTGTACATATTACTTTTATTATGCATGTATTTTAAAGAAAATGTAAATTAAAAGACTTAAACCCTAGTTATTTGTTTTAAAAATTAAGGAACTTGTCATCCACACACCATATTTAAGTATATTAAACGTTGTAAAACATATTATATATGGTATTTGTATGACTTGTAATATAAGTTCTATGCCCAGTCTGAATCTTTGAACATTAGATTTTAGGCCCACAGGCTTGGGCTTAGGCCCAAAGCACTAGGTCCAACACTTTTTGGGTAGGGCTCAGGCTTTCTTAGAAAAATCCGCCCTGATAATATTTTGTATAATAAACAAATATATAATATATTTTTTCTTTGTTCCTCTTCTCTTTTCTCAAGCCATAGTGAGATCTTTTAGTATATTTGGGTTTTGAGGTCATTTAATATACATAAATCAGTTTTGTTGTTGAGTAAAAATAAAAAATCTTCTTGCCCAATTTCTTGGTTGGGCTTTAGGCTTCGAGCCCAGGCTTTGGGCTTTATACGAGGCCTGCGCTTAGACTCAAGATCTAGTCCCTAGCAAATCAAACCTCCAGAAAGGAGGGCAATTGAGCTTCATATGGTTGTTAATTTATTTTTGGTAAATGTATATGGTTGTTAATTTTCAAGTCAATATTTGGTAGTCATGCACGGTTCTTGTTTTTGGAACTTAGTATGGTAGTTTGTGCATAATAGGTAGTTAATTTCTTGTCCCTTACTTATAAGCAAGGAATAAAATATTATACACTTAAGGGTATCAGTGTGTATTGATATGGCCGATATGCTATATATTTTTTTTTTACTTTTTTTTTTTTTAATTTTATAGGTATTGGAGAGCCTTTCATCATTTTAAATTTTAGTTTTGAAAAAAAAATCTTTGTATTGGTGTATCTAAGTGTATTTGGGTACACTGATACCAATACAATATGCTTTGTATTGGGTGTATCGTATCGATGTTTTAATCCTTGCTTATAAGAGCTGAGAAGATTCTCATTTTATAGCTACTTGTATTACTAGGGCTGTGCTTGCATATCAATTTTTTGACACTTTTAAGAAAAATAGGGTGAAAATAAAGACAGGAAGGGGAATAATTCATGTACGAGTTGTTATAATATAGGGAAAGAAGAATTGAAACTTAAGTATAATCTGTACAAACAAGTTACCATCCAGAAAAAATATGAATAGTCAAGACACTGGAAATGCTTTTCCTTTTGGCTTGGTTTATTGCATCGAAGCATTGTCCAGGAGGTACCAGTAAACCCATGTATGGTGCATGATTTCCTCCCCATAGGCATTGGCTAACAATTTTTTCAGTGGTTCTTATCCCGCTATTTTTTGTTCTTTATGGGGGTGTTTGCAAATATGTATGGTTCTGTTTTTCAAAAACAAAACAATTGCCATGTCAGTAAATTTGTTTTTACTGATGTGGCAATTTTTTTAATAAAACAAAATCATAAATATTGGCAAATAGCCCATAAATGTTATGTTCTTGCTTTGTTTCAACATGCCAATATTTGATCCTCACGTGCTTTGTTGAACAATTCACTATTAACATGTGATGTTTTCAACAACTTGGCAAACTGTTGGTGAAGTTTTAAATCATCAGATGTGCTGAAATATTTAACCTTTGAAGGGCTATGCTTAATTTTGCTATTTTTTTCCCGCTTCCTGATTCCATATGCTGACCAATTTACTTGATGATTTGGGTTTTTATGATCAGAGTTGGTGGAGATCTGGCGCAAGGAAAAATTAAAAGAGGCCAAACAGCTGATACGCAGCAAAAAAACACTTAATTCAACCATTCAAGCCAAAGAAGCTAGTATATATTCTTGCTTATGCTTATCTGTGATATTTTCCATTTATTAAGTTGAAAAATAAAGATTTAACAGTTATTTGTATACTGAAGGTACTTTTTTGCAGGGAATCTAATAAGAGCCTTGGAGTCTGGGTGGACCATGCTATTGGAAGATATTGGGCTTTGGATACCAGCTGAGATAGTTAACAATGAACATGATGATAAACCAGAGGGTGAAGAGGAGCTTGGTAAAAAATCATCCTTTTTTTTCCTCATGTTGACCAAACCCTGTTTCCTGTCATTCTCTTCCAGATCTCTGCATTTTAATACTAACATTCTGTTGGCCCAAATCATGAGCCATCCTGATTGTTTTGTGAAAAGCATGGATATATCCAAGTACATGCTCTTTAACCTCTGGGGCATCTTTCTCTCCAGATGATGAAGTTCTAGCTGGTCCGCCAGTTCCACCTGAATGCCATGCTGAGCTTCATACAGATTATGATGGGGCTGCTGTCAGATGGGGCCTCACTCACCCCAAGGAAAGTGCTGCTGACTGTTGTCAGGCTTGTCTTGAACAGGCTAAACGTGCAAAGCGAGGTGCAATGAAGTGCAACATATGGGTTTATTGCCCATCTGAAACAGGGTGCTATTCACCAGATATTTATGAACACAAGCATCAGGAGTGCTGGCTGAAATATGTAAGGCTTAGCATTATTCTATTATGTTGTGTTATTTCATTGGCAAGTTTATGGGCTATTATACTACTTTATTATCATCATCTGCCTTGTTCCACCTGAGTGCAGCCAGCAATGGCTCTGGTTTAATCATTCAGCTCCAAGGTCTCACATCTCTTAAAAAATGAGCTGTCCTACCCTTTTTTTCCATTTTATGAACCAATTTTTTTTCTCCTTTGGGGTCTTCACTTGCAACAAATTGCTCCTTCCTGTTGGTGCATTTTTGAGGTATAAGGAAACATACAAGAGAAGAAACTGGACTCTGAACATGATCCCTGGGACCAGTATTGAAATATTCCCATAGTTGCACCTGCACCAACTTATAGCTTCGTGTATGATTGACCTGTCCTATTTGTACATACAGGGGATACTGGGATTGGTTTCATGGGTATCTCTGTGGTGTCAGCTTATATTCTAAGTATAGTTGCAAATTAGAAAAGACATAATACGAATCATTACTTTTCAAAGTAGTTGGTTAGTGGATCAAATCTTGTACTTATGGTGTATGCCACTGTCTCTTTCTCATTTTACTCTTTACTGGGCAGCTTGTAACATTATTTTTGCGGTAGTTGTTCTATGGGCTTTCATTGAAGGGGGATCTCATCTTCTATTTGTTGAAAATGCTTTTAAGGGATGTGAAGAGGGAAGTCTAAGGTCCAGGTTTTAAGATGGTTTGGACACCCATTTTGTGTCATTAATTTGACAAGAATTTTCACTTCGCAAGTACATCCCTCTTCCTCAACTGAGAGATATTTTCTCAGAATGAAGAGTCTACAAGGTAGTATCGGGGTGGCAGGTGCTAAGTTTTACCATGTGAGGAATTTGGAGATGAGATGTTTAGATGTCAATGCTTGACCTGCGAGTTTTGAATGAGTTTTTACCTCCTATTATTTGTATTGGTTTCACTAGGAGGGTTTATTGCTTGTAGGATCAAAGACACTATTGGTTCACATACTAAAGGTTGGTACTACACTTGGGTATCTCTCCTAAATTGTGCCTACATTAGCCAGATGAATGCAATTTACTAGGCTATCAAAAATTGGTTATTTTTGGTTGAAGACGTCAAAATCCACTATTATATACCCCACATATACACATACCCCTACTCCATTGTTACCCAAATATGGCAAGGACATGATTGGATATGGAATTTACACTTTTGAAGTATCTGACATGGAACGGCCCTAGGTACAGGCATCCGGGTATCGTAGACACACATTAGTAATTTTTGTCATATGTTGTGTATTCATCTTGTTTCTGCTCGAAATGGCAATATCTCATCAGAAGTTACCTTTCGATTGGATTATGATCTGATTATCTTGGAAAAGGTCTAATTATTGCTTGACCAGACCTGCCTTGGATTTCTTTTGTATAACAGAATTTTCTTTATGATTTTTTTTTTTTTATATACAGGCAGAGAAACCTAAATTGAACTTCAAGGACAAATATTCTGATTCATATAGAAGTGCCCACCCGACAGCACCCTTAATTGTTCCTTGGGTGTCTGGTGTTGTTAGTACATGAGGCATTGGTGATGAGAGGGCTGCAAATCTGAAGATAATTTCAGAGGATCAAAGGTCACGAAATTTGACCATCCACTGGAAAGCTTATTCAGTCTGATTTCGACGATCCATTCTCCCCACCACTGTTTGTATTCCCTGGCATTCATTCATGTCTACTTGTTTTTAATGTTTCTTTGCAATACTAGGTGCGGTTCAAGCCACACTTCAGAAAGAAAAGGGAAAAGAAAAAGAGAAAGGTGATACTGAGCATGGATCTGTGCAAGGCTTCTAAGTTGAGCAGCCTTGCACTAGCTGAAGGAGTTTTTGGTACTGTGGATATCGATCATAGTGCTGAGACCTACAAAAAATTCTTAGATGAATGTAATCTGTCATTATTGATTAACTTTAATGTGGATGCCAAGTTCTTAGTTCTTGGAATTTGTTTGTTGTTGGTTTTTCCTGTTTCTAATTTTGACAAGAGCACCATAGTTTCTGGGGCGGGTTACAAATGTTCTAACACGAAAAAGAAAAAGAAAAAGAAAAAGAAAACAATTTGGACCATGTGTGATAGTTTCTGGCAGGCCCTGTTTCCAGGCCATGGAAGGAAAGATAATGAGCCAACATATGCTATGCATCTGTGCATCTGCAAACATACTCCTTTTGGAGTCGCTGCAAACATACTCCTTTTGTCTAATCAACACATTTATTTTTTCACATTTTTCTTCTTCTACCTTTTCTTTTCTTCTTTTTCTATAACAAAAATAGGGGTTCAGCCCCTATATTTTTTGAATTTTCTTTCCTTTCTTCTTTTTCTTCTCATAAATATGTTGATTTTCTATACTTAAACATGAAGTTTATAATTTTTTTATGAAAATTATGGATAGTTATTAAAGAAAGTTGGTTATGGAACCTAGGAAACTACCCTAAGATATGTGATTTTTACTTAAAAAAATTTATCGCCTAGGCGACAAGGCGCTCTATTGCCTAGTCTCGCCTTGGCACTTTGAAAGCTATGGCTATAAAGTATTAAAGAGCCGGGTTTCAAAAGCTCTTACTCAAAGCAGGGTCAAGTATACTGTTGAAAGTTTCTATTGTGTTGTTTCTCCAGTGCTGCTGGGTTCTTAATTGCTGATTGCTGTAGTCGAGTCTAGTTTATTTCCCTTTTCCTAGTTTTAGTCGGCGTTTTCTTTCCTTGTTGGTTAGTTTTATAGGGTCTCTGTTTCTGTTGTGGCTGTAGTCTCTAGTTGCTTATGTTCCTTAACAGCTATTTGATACTTTTGATTTGTTTTTGACTTTTTTTTGAATAATAAAACAGATGGTGAGAGCATATTCCCAGGCTGAAGTTTTTTCAAATAAAAAAGTATGAAATATGAATATTTAATGAGTTCATTTGGGTCGTTTGGAAATCCATAACCAATAGAAAAAAATTTGAGAAATTTCAACGAATCTTTAATCAGCCTATTGGGCGCTTTAGATTGATAGGAATCTACTGAGTTGGTTTGGTTCATAGTCATGTGCGAAGTTTGTAGGAGTGTTATACTTTCACTGAGTGGTTACTTTGTTTCTTATTTGGTTATTGGTTAAGCAAGTATTATAATGCACAAGAGACTGATTTAACTTTCTATTTGTTGAAGCCTTGAAAGATTGGTTCAAAAATAGGCACCAAGGATGGGTCGAGGGCAACAAGGTAACTTCGCTTCCTAAGCCGAAGGCTGATGTGTTCGACCTAAGGATCAGAGAGCACGTCAGAAGCCTTGAGTGTTATCCCAGGGGTAGAGGCTCTGACGGTCAAGTTAGTCAAGTGCATAGTAAGGGGTCGGACGAGGCCTGAGAGGAAGAGCTTAGATGAGGTCACTCGAGTGGTAGAGAGCTTGAGAGTAGAAAGAGCCAAGATAGTTTAAATAGGGAGTGACAATCCTATTTATACTTGAGCTCACTTGGGAGGAGGTTGGAGGTTGTTAGCAACGGACGATTAGGATTTGATCCGGTCGATGCCACGTGGCGCCATCCTGGCCCTGCCATATGTGCCTATATCATTTGTCCCCACTCTCAAGGTTGTGGAGGAGGGTTGTGTGGAGACCTCGACTTTGGCCGAAGAGAGTGTGACATCATCACTAGGAGGCGTTGGATGGCGTGTTAGGCAAGGACCTCGGCTTCATTGGAGAGAACGTTATCTCAGAAGCGTGGAGGCATCGACCTTGGCTACTGAGGGCTTCCCTTAGTGTCTTGGTGGCAACTGCTTTGCAGTTGACTCCACCTCTTGAGAGAGTCATGGAGGGCCGAGGGCAAGGTACCGTGTCTTGTATAAGTATGAGGGATAGTGCCCCTCAGCTACGTGCTTCATGTACGTCGCAGTGGACCCATGCACATGATAGGCATCAGTGTTGGTTGATTGTTGCTATGCATGGGATGGGTGATCGATCGATTTGCTGTAGCTGTGTGCGAGAAGGGTGTTGACGTCGATTAGTAATGGTCGTACGTGGGATGGGTCTCGGTGTTAGTTGGTTGTGACTATGTGTGAGACGGTCATTGGGTCACCTGGGTTGAATCGCTTTTGGCCCAGGGTCGGTGGTTGAACTGGCCAACACATTCGGTGTCGTTTCATATCCTCGAGGTCAATGACACGTGTCACGCGTCCGATTAGGTTGTCAGGTTGGCTGCTCCACACCCGTTAGATCAAAGACAATTTGAACCATTCATTCTTCTTTAAATAGGGTGCTGATTGAGGTGGTTGTCACCATTTGCCTTCTTCAGAGACCACCATCTTAGCCAATCCCTTAACTTTCAGAGACCTTGTCTATTAGGTAAAAAATTGCATCCTTGGCCATGTCTTACTCCAATTCTGGGGATTGCTCCTGGAGGCACCGAGTGCAGTTGGCAAGGCAATGAGTCTCCCAGTGAAAGTGCCGGGTCTACGAGGCCAAGGGGTGGCATCGCTGTTGATGCCCTGGCTTCGCCCGAGGTGGTGGAGGGCGGTGAAGGCAAAGAGCTAAATCTTGAGTTCATAGCCGAGGCCGCAGCCCGAGGTGTAGAAATAATGTGTTACCTGTGCTTTGACCTAGATAGCGAACTTAGCATAAAGCAAGTGAAGGCTTGGCGGCTGGAGGTGGGGGAGGTGTGTGTACACGAGCACTACCTCCACTTCGGCCTTAGGTTCCCCTTGCATCCCTTCATCCCCGACCTGTTGAGGTGCTACAACATCTCTCTCAGCCAGCTTGCCCCAATGCCGTGAGGATGATCATTGTTGTACTGGTGATGACTCGATTGAGGTGTCTACGTGATCGAGAAGATTTTTCGGTGCATGTTCGTTTTGAGGAGACACCCTTCTGGGGAAGGTTTGTACTATTTCCAGGGCCAACATGGAAGGGTGGTCGACAACCCATCATTCTGAAAGGGATGAGAGATCCATCATATGGATGGATCTTCAACAAGAACTGAATTCTTCAGCAAGAATGTAGTAGAGGGCTGGTGAGCACGACTTCAAATTGCCTCTTCTACCAAGAAGCAATATCAAAAATGATTCTTGATCACTCCCATAGGTGGAGATTGAACTGGGTAGGGGCGACAAGAACATGAAGAAAAGAGCAGAAGATAGGAGCAGTCAAACTGTGAGTTGTCTTCTCTCTTAATTCAGCGGACTGTGAGTGTGTTTGGAGGTCTACCCTGTTCTCCTATTTATAGCCTTAAAGAGAGGATCTCCTAATCCTATTAGGAGTTTCCTAATCCAAATCTTTTATTTGGATTTGGACTCTCTTTAAGAGATAAGGATAATCCATTATCTTATTTACAAATAAATATCAGCATTTCTAATCAAATTAGGAGTTTCTTGATCCAAATTTTTATTTGAATCTAGACTCTTTAAGTGGATAGGGATGATCCCTTATCCTATCTGCTGATCTAAATCCCAAAACTGCCCCCTATTTAATTAATCTTATTAAGCCAGTTCGAATGGGCTTTAGGCTCATTAATTCTATGTGCTCACTTAACCTCTTAACCTACTATCCAGTTGGCTATCATTGTATGGCGTGAAACTCAAACATTGATCTATACATCAACCACATGGGTTCAGCCAAGCCTTTGTTACAATGCTTGGCCGAATTCACTGTAGGAGACAGTGAACGCCTGAGTCCATCACCATGGGCTCTTAATGTGCCCAACATTTACACTAAATTGTCCTTGGGTCCAACCACCTTATGAAAACCCAAGGACTGTGGGCAGATACAAGATTAGTCCATCAGGTATTACCCTCAATGGTCTAATACTTAACCTCTTAGCCCATAATGATCAAACACTACTCGACAAGAGATGACCTCTCCCTTGGCTATAAGGTGCAATGCCGCACTCTCTACTCACATGGATCCCGGAAATTAAAACCTTTTGCAAACATTTTGAAACCATAATATATATAAATTTTTTCTTATTCTAGAGCAATAGAATCATCAGAAGAAAAACTTCAAAAAACTTGTCTTTGTTTTCTGCTTTCCAAATTCTTTCAATTCTGCTCTTATTTTGTCTTAGCAACATAGCTTGAGGATGAGGTAGGGGGCGAGGAAGGGGACGAGGACGTGCCATTAACTTAGGACGTGACAGTTGTATACTTGTATTGTAGATTAGGTGATTACAAAGAGACTATGGTTCAGTCGGATCACTACATCTTTCCAAGATTTTTCAAGCACTCCTTGACTCTGAGTTGAAGAATTATGAGGTGGGGAAGCATGTTCATGATTATATGCTTTGGGTTTGAAGGGAATCCTTTTGTTCTTGATTTGTTTATAAAATGTGGAGAGATTGGTTTTGCCAGGCATAAAAGCTTGTAGGGGTAGAGCCTGACCAAATGACATGGAATCCAATTATTGCAGGGTATATGCTCAGAGATGCAAGCTTTAGAAGACTTTAAGCCAAATGTGGTATCTTATATTGCACTAGTAATAAGGGATGAATTAGTAGAATGGTTGTTCTTTTGACGCATTGCATATTCAATTCTCATCTTATAAGAATAAATGAAAAAGTAATAGGCAAGGCAAAATTGTAGCACATCACCAGGCTTTGTAGGGATACCCCTTTCTATTGCCTTTGAACAGGGCTTGGTGCTCCAACTTCAACTTGGTTGCTGATACCAGTCTATCGAACTATCTTTTCTATTCAAGAAAAAAAAAAAACCATTTTCTTTTATAGAAAGGTGAAATGAAGAAGACAAGGGCAAATTTGTCCAAAAGGGTAATTTGAATATTTAGGAAAGTTCAATAGATAACCTCAACCCACAAGGACATTTTCTGTCCATTTTCTTGATTAATTAAGGGACTTGCTTTACCGATTCCCTTAGGCTAATCCTATACAAGGTTTGTTAAGGCTTCCCTACCTTTCCCTACATTTTCTTTCAAACCAAACATCACTTTTATAATTTTCTGTAATTTCTTTTTAGGACAAATTAGAAGCTGCTACCATTGGAGTAGTGACACTTTTTTTAGAAAGGGAAACTTGCATAAGAAAAGTTGGGATACATGAAATGATGTTATTGATGTACAAGGGAGTAGTGACAATTAACCCCTTGAACTTTCATTTGTGACTTTAAACATTAAAATTTTCATCGGCCCCCAAAAACTCAAATTTGCTTATGGGCCTTAGTATGTGTCCTTCTATTTGGACCTTGGCCCATACTCTCAAATATGGGCATGGGCCTTAACAATTAGGCTTTGTTGTTGTAAATCCATTAATATAAATGATGGTTCATGTGGGACCCACTATGAAGTCAAGTTCAAATTCAAATGTGAATTACAAATCTTATTGTTTTATTGAAATAATCCAATTAGAACCCATCTCAAGTCCTAAAGATGGAAATCTAATCAATAACTAAAGAGAATAAATAATTAAAAATCATTCTCTCTACAGATGGAAAATTGCCAACTCTCTTCTTTATGGAAGGTAACTAGAGCCAATCAAATCTCTAGTCAATCAAGGTATATCTTCCCATAGATAGAAATTAGTCAATGATTAAATTAAAGAGTGAATAATGGATGATAAATTATTCTCTCCAATAATGGTAGTAATTACAACCTTTCACTATGTAAAAAAGAGTAGGGAGAGATAATCAAATCCTTAATTAAGGGGATTAAGAGATTAGACCAAGACATCTATAAATAGGGGTTTCTATCAAGAGGGAGGGGACTTTTGGTCGAGGAGAAAAGCTAAGTGAAGTAAGAAGGCTCTTGAGAAGAAAGAAGCACATACACCATCTTCTTGAGAGAAAAGCAATAATACTCTTGAAGTCTTGTAGAATCATTCTCTTGATCAAGCTTTCAAAGCCCAACCGAAGGAAACAATCTCCATCACTGTCTGAAGTACGAGAGCACATCATTTGACCCTTGGCTTCAAATCAAATCCAAATCTTCAAGTTACAAGAAGTACATCATCAAGAGAGAATTAGACGTTCTATCTCTTTGGTAAGAGAATTCAAATCCAAAGAGTTTATATCCCATTTATTTCAAATATATAAAAAATCAATTTATTTGAATTTGTTTTCATTTTTCTTGTATTTGGATTTATATACGAAATTTGTGCCAACAAATTTTTGACACGCTCGATGGGATACTCTTTCCTCTCATCTCTTTCAAGTTAACATTTATTTTGAAACTATAAATTGATTAATGGATTCGAAAAGGTCTTCTACAATTACTAGTGGCAAGAAAATTGTTATGGATGGCTTTAACTCCACTTCTATTAGCACTAGCTATTCAAGCCCAACAACTCTAGGCAAGGTTAAGGTTGGAGTTGCTTAACCATTTGAGAGTACTCTTGCAAATCAAGGAAAATATCCCCAATGAAAACCATTCATTTAATTGGCTACACTCAAGGCCAACATATGGGAGTGCATCCCCAAGACATATTGCTTCCATAGGTTCTCCACCGTAAAAGAAGACGTGTGTGTCTTCTGATGAACACTCTAGACCTGGATCAAGACCAGGATTACCATCAATGACATCACCATCATAGGAAGGGTTTCAAAATCAAGCTCTTTTTGAATCTTTGGGATATTCCACTATTATGCCTGTCATGATGGCAGGGGCTACTACAATTGAAGTACAAATTTCTGAAATGGCTACGATTATTGAAAAATTGACTAAGACGGTGGAAGAGAAGGATTTCCAAATCACTTCTCTTATGAATAAGTTGGAACAAGCCCAGGGTGTAACATCCATCCAAACACCTTCCCATGCACCTAGAGTCACTCTACAAACAAATCATGTGCAAGACTCACGAGAAAATGTTCTTCCACATGATGTTCAACATGTTTTAGTTGAACAAGGAGGGATTCAACAATCATCTGTAGTCTACACCAAGCCCTATATTGAGCGTATTGACAACATGCCCATGCCTCTAGGATACCAACCACCAAAGTTCCAACAATTTGATGGGAAAGGTAACCCTCCACAACACATTGCTTATTTTGTAGAAACATACAATAATATAGGAACTTACAGTGACTTGGTGGTAAAGAAATTTGTACGTTCATTAAGGGGAAATGCCTTTGACTAATATGCTGTCCTCGAACCAAATTTTATTGGTAGTTGGGATCAATTGGAAAGAGAATTTTTGGACCATTTTTACAACACTCGTTGTATAGTTAGCTTGTATGAGCTAACTACGACAAAGCAGAAAAAAGATGAGCCTGTTATTGAATACATTGATAGATAAAGAAGCCTCTATCTAAATTGTCAGGATAAGCTTAGTGAAACTTCAACGATCGATACTTGTATTCAAGGAATGCATGGAGGTTGCAATATATCCTCAAGGGAATAAAGCCTTGAAGTTTTAAAGAGTTGGCAACTCATGCCCATGACATGGAGTTAAGTCTAAATGCCTTCAGAGAGCAACAGACTCATGCCTTTTGAAAAGAAAAGGACATGAACAAAGAGGAAAATTTCTCTACGTCAATGGAAGTCATGACTACTTTTATTGCACTCGTCAAGATCCCAAGAAATAAGAAAGTAAGGAAGGAACAAGAAAAAATGTCCCTCAAGATAAAGGGAAACACAAATTCACCTTGAAAGAAATAGAAGAGTATCCATTCCCAGATTCTAATATTCCAGGGATGTTAGATGCTTTCTTAACTCAAAAGCTCATAGAGCTCCTTGATTGCAAGCACCCTAAAGAGGAAGATTAAATAGATCATCCAAAATATTGCCAATGCCATCAAATAATCAATCATTCGGTTGAGAAATGTTTCATTCTCAAAGATAAAATCATGCAATTGGAAAAAAAGGGGCTGATTGAGTTAGACTTACGTAATAACGTTGCTACTACAAATGTCACTACTGTTTCATTTAGACCCTTCGGTTTGACACCTCTTTCTAGCCTTTGTAAAACTCTACCCCCACATAAGAAAGCTATGGGGGCAATGCATTTGGCAAATGAAATTTCTTTTGGGTATTTTGATCATATTGTTTATGATTTCAAGTTTGAAATATCATTAAATGAAGTACAAGAGCAAGTCTTTCATCCTAAAGAAGTTGTTTTGTTTGAACCAGAGATGATATTGTCAAAAGATGTGGGGTGGACTAAAGTTACTCAACGTAAAGATCATGTTAAGCATTTACTCATGACCTCAGATTTAATATCAAGACAAATGAACCAACAAGTGAAACCAAGGAAACCCCTTAAAAGAGAAAAGTTTAGAATAGACAACCAAGCTACATCTTCTACACAAGTCATCCATTAGGAGATTTTGATACAATCTCATTGACCAAGGAAATCCATGCATGTTTCAAGTAGAAATGAAAGTGTGAATCATATTATAATTGAAGTTCTTGAAGACGAGCCCGAAAAGCTAATTAAGCAATGTGTATTAGCATTTGATAGGCTGGGAATGCCAACATCTCACACCTTAGTGTTTGATAGATTAGGGCAATCGACATTGACCCCAACTATTATGTAGAAGAAAGGAAAATTGGACATGAAGAGAAAACAAATAAAAAACACAAAAGTGGACGATTACTAGGAAGTGGGAAAAGGGAGTGATGACCCCCGCAATTCTATTCTTTCACATATGAAATGCTAAGAGACTCTTGAAATAAATTTGGGCAATGCTTTAATAGTCAAGCGACAAACGTTGGTGTTCATCAACCAAGTTCCTCAATCTAAAGTTGAAAAAGGACAAGTTAAAAATGATGAGAATATTGTCTTTGTAAATCATGTAATGGCATGAGAACTTTCAAATCAAGGCCAAGTATTCAAGAAGATGAGCTCAAGGAAACATCCCTTGATGTTGTAAAATGACAATTACATGATGAACTTATTAATGAGAAGTATTTAAAAACATATTACCCATAAAAATTCTTACAAACTACTCCTAGATATGATTCTAAACTATTTACTGATATGTTCGGATACATCGTAAATTACTCAAAGTTTGCTCCTAGATATGAGCATCAACTATCTACAATTGTTCCTAAATATGATCCTAAACTGTCTACCGTACTCCTTGATAAAAGCATAAGGGCCTATTTGGTAACATTCCACGGGAGTGTTTCTCTCGTTTTCGGTGATCCCACAGAGCAGAAACATGTTTGGGAAAAAAATGTGAGAAACAAGTCATTCCCGAGTGAAAACAACACATAAAAATGTGTTCTTTGGGAGTGACAAATCAACACTCCCAGAGAACACATTCTCAAGGAATGCACAGTTCTCACATCGTCCTAGTCTATTTATGAACATGTATTCACCCTTCCCACATGAGAGAAGGGGCAACATCGTCATTTGTTCCCATTGCTCCCACTACAAACCCACTGTGCATCAAGGACCAATGGCGAACAACTAATTTATCATCTCTAATGACCATTTTCCAATTAGAATCTCATACACAGGTATGGTTTTCTTCATTGTTGGCGTTTTTAACTTTGTATGCTCTATTTGTTTGTCATAAAACTTTTTCCATACTTTGTTTTTCCTTCTTAAATGCATCTCCTCTTTGTTTTTATCTTCACAAACTTAAGTAACTATATGCTGATTTGGTGAAACATCTCCTACTACTGCACAAATCTTGTCTCAGGAAGTGATTGGAGTGTTGATTCAGAGGATATGACATGACACATGTTTTATATGGTTAATTTTATGCTTAATGTGGATGGATTTGCAAAACCGATGTTAAGGAATAGTTTCATTATCCAAATGCTATTTTTGTTTTTGTAGAACAAAAATCCGTTCTCAAAAAACAATTTGCCAAATGCCTCTGTTGCTCCCGAGGAACAAGAAATAAAATTCTTGTTATAGCACAAGATTTTCTAAAAGAACAGGAATATATGAGAGCATTACCAAACCGGCCCTAAGTTTCTCAACACTTTTTGGAGCATTATTTGCTCTGAACTATGTTAAGACTTGATCCCTTTTCGGTACATAGGCAGCCTTGAAGGCCATAGTCATAAAAAATCAATTTATTTGAAAAAATATCAATGTATTACTCTTGGCCCGAATGAGTATAAACTGTGAATAGTTTGAAAAAATTATCAATAAACTCCTAGCCTGTATGAGTGTAAACTTGTAAACGACAAAAGAAAAATATCAATGTACTCCTGGCTCGCAAGAGTATAAACTATGAATTATTAAATTGAAAAACAGAAGCTTGATGACAAACAAAAAATGTAATGAGGTTGTCAAAGAGAAAGACCTATAGTGCATATAACATTAAAGTCATCAAAAGAACATATTATTGGTGAATAAGTGTTTAAGTGAGATGGGTCTAAGGAAAGCAAATTATCTACAACATAAATACGGGCATTTCTTCATCTCTTTAAAAAAAAACAAAAGAAAGAGAGTGAAAAGGGCATACCCTTACCAACAATGGAGCTAAGGGCAAGTCTCTTCCCCCAAAGGTCACTTATGCCAACATGAAGTCAAGATAAGTGGAACGGGTTTGAGAATTGCCTCTCTACTAAATGCATAAATGCTAGAAGTTTATGGAAAAATCTTCTCCCCCCCCCCCCTCAAAGGCCACATGTTTCAGCCCAAGTGTCAAGATAGGTGACATGGGTTTAAGATTTGCCGTCTTGTCAAATAAATAATAAGAATTGGTACACTTGTAAAACAAATCTTTCCCCCTCAAAGGCCACCTAGTTTTGTTAGACAGTGTATGCCCTTAGCTCCAATCAAAATGATGTACATTATGACATTTATTGTAAATGAATAAAGTACATATTTTATTCATGTTATTATGGTGTGTTTTTGTGTAATACCCTTAAACTAGACACATATGAGACTCATGTTAATTTAGAATATTCACAGTCGTTGGGTAAGTCCGGGGAGATTTATCCTGCCAAGGCTGACACTGATGTGCCACCAAGTTGGTTGGGGTTGCTTGTCTCAACTGCTAGGGTGAGATTTGAGGTACATGCAGTGTAGGTTAACTTGAAACCCTGAACCAGACCAGAATTCCAGTATTGCCCTAGACCTTGGAGATTGATGGGCAAAACTGGAATGTTACACCTGACCCCTAGACTTAATTATGGTACTGCACTACGTGTCGGATTAGGCTATCTTTGATATGCCAATTAGTAAAATCCTTAAAGGGGGTCAAATCTTGGGTATGTTGGGACAGTTTGAGAATTCATTTGAGTGGGTGATCATAGTGACAGGATCAGCCCCTTTGTCGGACAAAGGTAATGATCAGGGATGCACTCTCTGATGGAAACCAAAGTTGTCGGCAGTTGATTTCAATCGTTGGAATTTTGTTTTTGTAAAATATATTTATATAAAGATATACATATATATATTATGGTTTCAAAATATTTGCAAAAGGTTTGAATTCCCGGGATCCATGTGAGTAGAGAGTGCAGCACTGTTCCTTGTAGCCGAGGGAGAGGTCCTCTCTTGTCGGGCGGTGTTTGATCACTATAGGTTGAGAGGTTAAGTGTAAGACCATTGAGGGTAATACTTGATGGGCTAATCTTGCATATGCCCACAGTCCCTGGGTTTTTATAAGGTGGCTTGGCCCAGGGACCACTTAGTGGTCCATTACAGTGAATTTGGCCAGGCCTTGTAATAGAGGCTGGGCTGAACCCATGTGACTGATGTGTAGATCACACTATACAAGGAAGCCCAACTGGGTAGCAGTTTGGAAGGTCAGTGAGCACATGAACTTAATGGGTCTAAAGCCCAATTCGAACTGGTTTAATTAGATTAATTAAAGAGGGGCGAATCTGGGATTTGGATCAGCAAATAGGATAAGGGGTTATCCCTATCCACTCAGAGAGTACAGATCCAAATAGAGATTTTGATCAGGAAGTTCCTAATGAGATTAGGAGGGCTGATCTAATCTGCAGATAAGATAAGGGCTTATCCTTATCTCTTAAAGAGAGTCCACATTCAAATAAGGATTTGAATTAGGAAACTTCTAATGGGATCAGGAGTTGATCTCTTTAAGGCTATAAAAGGAGGGGGGTGAACCTCCAGACACAACAACTCAATTAGATCTTAGATCACAGAAAGAGAGAAAACAACAACAGTAAGACTGTGCCATCTTTTGCTCTTGTGCCCTCCTCTTGTTGCCGCCATTGACAATTCGTTCTTCACTGTAGGAGCAATAAAGAAGAGTTCTTGATATCATTTTTTGGAGAAAAACTTATATGAAGTCGTGCTCACATACCCTCCATCGAATTCTTGTTGAAGGATTCGGTTCTTGTGAAGAACCACCTACTGATTTTGCTCCACCCTACGCTGTGTTATCTTCAGTGGGAACAGTCTTTGGAGCTTTCCTTGGGTGTGAACACCTTCGTTGGGAGTTACTGCTACTCCGTATTAGGTATATCCCTCTCCTACCTTTTGGTTTCAGTTCTGGTTCGGTTTAGGTTCAAGATTGATCTTTAAAACTACAGATTTTCTAAAACAGGGAAAGTGATTCCCACATGGGAGAGAGAAATTTTTGAAATTTTGCCCAACCTACCTGCAGGGTTCGGCCATCCATATGATGGATCTCTCATCCTTTCAATTTTTGCCCAGGTGCCAAGGGTTCAAGAATTGCCATTATGTTAAATAAATAGTAAGAGCTGGTATGCATATAAGGCAAATCTTTC
The DNA here is from genome assembly GCF_055504915.1 of Nelumbo nucifera. Lineage (NCBI taxonomy): Eukaryota > Viridiplantae > Streptophyta > Magnoliopsida > Proteales > Nelumbonaceae > Nelumbo > Nelumbo nucifera. The sequence continues at coordinate 97,080,025 of NC_142649.1, forward strand.
CCCTCAAAGACCACCTATTTCATCCTAAGTGCCAAGATAGGTGATACGGGTTCAAGAATCGCCATCTTGTCGAATAATTAATAAGAGCTAATACGCCTACAAAGCAAATCTTTCCCCCTTAAAGGTCACCTATTTCAGCCCAAGTGCTAAGATAAGTGACATGGGTTCCAGAATTGCCATCTTGTTAAATAAATAATGAGAGATGGTATGTTTGCAAGGTAAATCTTTCCCCCTTAAAGGCCACTTGTTTCAACCCAAGTGCCAAGATAGATGACACATGTTCAAGAATCTCCATTTTGTTGGAGAAGTAACGATAGCTAGTACACTTAAATTTCAAAAATCTTTCCTACCTGCAGTGTACAATAACCCAAGTGCCCAACCTACCTGCAGTGTACAAAGCAATTTTGCCCAACCTACCTGCAATCGCTACTCATGTTACGTACAATGTCAAGGATACAAAGCAATTCAGCCATTTTTACAATACGTGTTGATTATTGTACACTTAAATCCTACACCACAAGCCCCTTTGTAATTCGTGGATAGAAAAGGAAATATGAAGGGGGAACATTGCTGCAGAAATTATACGAGGTTGTTCTTACCAAGACAAAATTATCAGGAAAAATTCAACTTGATGTTAAAACCAAGATTCCATATTTAAGGCAAGAATTCCATATGTCCTTCGTTGAAAAATGAAAAATTACCACTACATGGGCGCTCCAACATGCTGATGAAAATTTAAAAAAAAAAAAAATCTCAAATAAAAGCTAAGGTGAATATCAAGATACCAAGGTGGTGGATAAGAATTTTTAACTGAACCACTCCAAGACACTCAAGGTGTCATAAACCAAGTGATAATTATTGTTCATAGATAGGTGTATAAGACCTTGATGAACATAGGTTAGCCATTCTCGATTTTTGTCATGATTGGGGCTAAAGCTATTGAACTTGGCTTTAGCACTCTTGGGTAATAAACGAAATGAGAAAGAAAGATGCTATATATTTAAATCCTCATCAAAGTTCATGAGACACATGACTCTTGTCTAACGGCTATGGATGTATTCAATACACATGGTTCTGCACTTTGTTCAAAAAGAAAAATATGCTCTAGAGGCAAGTAATGGAACGATAAAGATTTCAAGTGTAACAATTTGCTTTTGTATGAGAATCGATGCCACAAGGTCTTAGTCGTGAAAATCCAAAAGATATCTTCTTCAAGATGAATCCTTTTGGAAGTCTCAAAATTGCTGCTATAGTAAACAACAAGGGACTAAGCCTAACCTATAAAAAGAGAGGTTAGGAAGGTGTTGAATATAGAAAGAATAACAAAGGGGAAGAAAATCACATTGGGTCTCCAAATGTATACATTGAGTGATGAGATATAAAGTTAGAGGGAAGAATATCGTTCATTTTGGACAAGAAAAGATGTGTTTCATGACTAGGCATTGTGGGGCCCATCAAGTAGCAACAATGCATGCAAGTGCAAGGTTTGAGTCCAATGTTTTTTTCTACAAAGTCCTATTTTATGAAGTGCCCAAGCAATCATGTCATTGTTGGGTCAAGAAAAAGAAAAAGAAAAAAAAAAGGGGGGGGGGGATTTGAAGTCTTAGCCGACATGACTAGCTCTTTGGTGCAATATGTTAAGTTTCCAACATCATTTATGGGTTTTCCAATTATTTAAGGCCCCATTTGCTTTCTCGTAAGTTACTTTCCTAGGTAAATGTACTTATCTGGTGTTTTCCAGGAAAGACTTATCCGGGTAATTGCCTTTACCCATGTTCTTTTATTTTCATGTAAACAAGGCAATGACCATTTTAGTCATAAAAATTCATTATTGAAATGGGCACTTTTGTCCCATTCAAGTGTTGGTGACTTTCCCCTAAGAGATGGGTATCACTTATCCAGGTGGGAAACTTTCCTTAATCCCCACATATATCTCAAAAAGGAACATGGGTTTCTTGTTCAATGGGAATCAAAATCCCATTAACCAACTTTCCCCCCTCTTAAAATCCAAAAAATGAATGCCTCCTAAATGAAAACTAACATAAATTATAATTCAATTTTCTAAGGCAACCGAGGCGAATTGGTGCCAATATTGCTCAGGACGCTGCTATTTGAGGAGCTTGCATGTGTAAAGCAAATTGGTTATAGGGGTCTTGAATTGGCTTGTAGCACATTACAAATATCAAACCTGGGAAAGTCATGCTAGTGAATGGGAAATGAGGGTAGGAATAGGAAGGCAAGAAGAAGAGGAACTCTATGAGTTGTTTATTACCACTATGGGGACGTTCTTTTTTCGGATTCTGAGAGGGGGGAAAGTTGGTAAATGGGATTTTGGTTTCCATTGACCAAGAATCCCATGTTCTTTTTTCAGATTTATGTGGGGACAGGGAAAGTTTATTTTCCTAAGTATCTCTTACCCGGGTAAGTGGTACCCATCTCCTAGGTGGGTAAATAACTTTCTCACCTAGGAGAAAGTTGCCAACGCTTGAATGGGACAAAAATGCCCTTTTTAATAATGGATTTTTATGGCTAAAATGGTCATTGCCTTATTTACATGAGAAATAAAAGAACATGGGTAAATACACTTTCTCGAGTAAGTATTTCCCAAGAAAAACTTACCCAATAAACTGCACTTACCCAAATAAACAACTTACCAAAAAGCGAACGAGGCCTATGTGTTTCCGAATTAAGTTTTTATGAATCGCCCCAAGTGTGATGAGTGGGAAAAGAAGAATGTGACTACAAAGTCCTACTTTATGAATCATCCCAAGTGTCATTCTAAGAAATGAAAAAAAAGGATTTGGAGACTTAATGTGGATACCCAAAAATAAGTACAGAGATCAAGTATGTTGGATGTTGATGCCTTTAACTATTTGTATCATCGAAAGAAGAGTAAAAAAAAACGTTACATGCATAAAGAACAAAGTTAAAGGATGATGTGTTAGCTTACCTCTAAACAAGAGCCGATTCCATGGAATGAACAACCACCTTGGTTCTAGGACAAGTTGACATGATGCATTTAGCACTGTAGTAGTGAAGAATAAATCCAACAGCCTTAATAAGTAACTTATAGAGAAATTTGTTATGGCTCTCAACAAGTTTCCTAGCAGAAGCGCCTCAGGAGTCTCTAGGGCTGTTCACAGGCCGGATCGGTTTGGGTGGTGTTCGGTTTCATGGAACATCCACGATATATTGAGTTTTGGTTTGTATCATGATTGCTTAGGGCGCTTAGTTGGTTCATGGTGTGGATCAATCCACACTATCTTATGGATTAGTCCACACCACGGACCAATTTATCGTCCACGGGTTTATCTCGTGGATTAAACCATGCTATCCTGTTGTATGGGATGAGGAATTATCCCATACTTTGCATCTAATATTTACCGTTGCATATATCATGCTATTTGAGTTTCCATGAAAAAGTCAAGGTTTTTAAAATCGCCCGAAGAATGAAAAAGTCAAGGGTCCGGTTCCCGGGTCAAATGGTCCGATCATTTGAACTGAATGATCAGCCCATTCTAACAGAAAAAATAAAAAAAATAAAAAAACGGTCAAAACCGTTAAACGGTTCGAATGGTTCAACTACTCAGGTCAGCGATTTGCTGACCAAATCAATGTTTTTTGGCCAAAATCCAATTTTGGTGAAAAACGAAACAGTCACCTGACAGGTTCACGGTTTTTCCGGTCTGACCTTCCGATCTGGTCCAATTTTGAAAACCATGGAAAAAGTAATAACATTTAATTGGATAAATGTATATTTTATTATTTATTATTTACAAGGTTTTTAAAACCGACTTCGAGAACGAACAGGTCGGGGCTCTAGTTCTTGGGTCGAATGGTTGACCTGTTCTGACAGAAAAAATAATAAAAAAGAAAATGATCAAAACCGTTGAATGATTCAAACGGTTCAACCACCCAGGTCAGCGGTTTGCTAACCAAATCAATGTTTTTTGGCCAAATTTTGGTTTTGGCGAAAAACATAACTGATTACTTGACCGGTTCCCAATTTTTCCAGTCCGACCGTCTGGTTCAGTTCGGTTTTGAAAACCATGGAAAAAGTAATAACATTTAATTGGATAAATGTATATTTTATTATTTATTATTTTACAAAGTTTCTAAAACTGACTCGAAGAACCAACTAGTCAGGGATTGGGTTCCCGGGTCGAACGGTTGGCCTATTCAGAAAGAAAAATAAAAAAATAAAAAACAATCAAAACCGTTGAACGGTTCAACTGCCCAGGTCAATGGTTTGCTGGCCAAATCAATGTTTTTTGGCCAAAATCTGGTTTTGGCAAAAATTGGAACCGGTCACCTGATCGGCTCCCGATTTTTTTTAGTCCAACCGTCTGGTCCGGTCTAGTTTTGAAAATGATGAAAAAGGTAATAACATTTAATTGGATAAATGTATATTTTATTATTTATTGTTTTACAAGGTTTTTAAAACCGACCCAGAGAACGAACCGGTCAAGGGTCCAACTCTCGAGTCGAACGATCATCCTGTTCTAACAAAAATAAATGAATAAATAAATAATAAAAAATGACCAAAACTGTTGAACGGTTCGAACAGTTCAACCGCCCGAGTCAGTGGTTTGCTGACCAAATCAACGTTTTTTGGCCAAAATCCAATTTTGGCGAAAAACGGAACTGGTTACCTAACCGATTCCCGGTTTTTTCGGTCGGGTTTTGAAAACCATGGAAAAAGTAATAACATTTAATTGGATAAATGTATATTTTATGATTTATTCTTTTACAAGGTTTTTAAAACCAACCTGGAGAACGAACCGGTCAGGGGTCTGGTTCCCAGGTCGGACGGTCGACCCGTTCTGATAGAAAATATAAAAAATGATCAAAACCGTTGAACGGTTTGAACTATTCAAATGGTTCAACCGCCTAGGTCAGCGGTTTGCTGACCAAATCAACATTTTTTGACGAAAAACAGAACCGGTTACCTGACCGGTTCCTGGTTTTTCCGGTCTGACCATCCAGTTTGGTTTGGTTTTGAAAACCCTGTTATTTTACATAAATAAATAGTAGTTGAAAGAATGGTAGGATCCATCCAATGGACGCCATAAAGGTTGCGAAATGGGTGGGCGAATTTCAAAAATTTCCTACCTTCTCCCAACTGGGAATCATATTCCCTAAATTTAGAATATATAATTCAAGGATCCTACTTGAACCATAATCAAACCAGATCTGTACCAAAAGGTAAATGGGAGGAATATACCTGATCCGGAGAAGCACTATCTCCCAAAGTTGGTGTTCACGCCCAAAGAACGCTCCAAGATCCGTTCCTGCTGAAGATGATACAGCTGTGGATGGAACAGAACCAACAGGGTGCGTCCTACACACAGGATCTTTCACAAGAATCCTCTGGAAGAACTAAACACTGTAACATTTTCAGTCTTTCTTGTAAGACTGATGTCAAGAACAGATTTCTTGACTTTCTTTTCTTACAAAGATCCAATCTTGCAATGGCAGATGGCTGCGGCAGGAGGAGAGAACCAAAACCAAAAAGTTGAACTGCTTTTTTTTCTTTTCTGGAGAGTATGAGATCTAATCTCAAAAATCGCAGAAGGTATCCCTTGTGTATCCAAAGGATGGTTCAAAATCTGATGTATTTTCTTAGGGTTTCTCCTCTTTTCTTCTTGATTAAGAAACCTCCTAATCAGGAGTTATCCCAATCCAAATCAGTATCTGGATAGAGGATCATCTTAATCCTATCTGCAGATAAAGTTAGTTTACTCCTGATCTTATCAGGAGGTTACCAGATTCAAATCTGATTTGAATTTGGTCTCCCAGAGTGGATAAGGTTAAAAGCCCCATCCTTTTCACTAACATTAATCTCATATTCGCTCCATCTTTTGGGTGATCATATCAGCCCAGTTCAAAATGGGCTTTTGGCCCATTAAGTATTCAGTGTTTAATTAGTTTCCAATCTGCTGCCCAGTTGGGCATCTTTGTATGGCGTGGGACCCAAGCATTGATCTACACACCAGCCACATGGGTTCGGCCCAGCCTTTAAAACAAGGCCCAGCCGAATTCACTGAAAAGCTCAATGAACCCCTTGAGTCCATCGTATGGACCCTATGGGCCCAACACTTACATTAAGTGGTCCCTGGGCCAAGCCATCTTATAAAAACCCAGGGACTGTGGGCAGGTGCAAGATTAGCCCATCAGGTATTATCCTAAATGGTCTTACACTTAACCTCTCAGCCCTTAATGATCAAGCACTGCCCGACAAGAGAGGACCTCTCCCTCGGCTGCAAGGAACAGCGCCGCACCTCCCTCTCACATGGATCCCAGGAATTAAAACCATTTGCAAACATTTTTGAAACCGTACATATAATATAAGTATATTAATTTTGCAAAACAAAATTCCAACGATTGAAATCAACTGCCGGCAGTTTGGTTTCCATCAGAGAGAGTGCATTTCCGATCATTACCCTTTGTCCGACAAAGTGGCTGATTCTGTCATTATGACCACCCACTCAGATGAATTCTCAAACTGCCCCAACATACCCAAGTTTTGATCCCCGCTAAGGATCTCACTGATTGGCATATCAAAGGCGGCCTGATCCAGCACCTAGTGAAGTGTCATAATCGAGTCTTGGGGTCAGGTGTAACTTTCCAGTTTTGCCCATCTATCTCCAAGGTCCAGGGCAAGACTGGAAATCTGGTCCGGTTCAAGGATTCAAGTAATCCCATACTGCATGTGCCTCGGGTCTTACCCTGATGGCTGAGACAGGCCATCCCAACACTTGGTGGCACACCAGCATCAGCCTTGGCAGGATAAATCTCCCCAGACTTATCCAACGGCTGTGAACATTTAAAACTAACATGAATCTCTATAAATGTCCAGTTTTAGGGTTTTACACAGAATTAAACCAAACAACATGAATCAAAACATGCACTTTATTTATTTCCACTAAATAACAAGTACATCAAATCAGATTGAAGCAAAGGGCATACATAAACTGTCTAACAGTAGTAATGTCAAATTGTTAATAACTTCGTAAAACAATATTAGTAATATTATTAATAATATTTTTTATTAATTAATAAGTTTTGAATATTATTTTCATTAATATTATTAATCATTGTTAATTATTAGTAATTAGTAACAATATTATTAATTATTATCAAATATTATAAATATTATTATTAATATTGTTAATTATTGTTAACATTATTTTATTAATCATTAATTATTAATATTATTTTTACTAATACTAATAATTATTTTTTAATTACTATTATTATTACTAATTTTAGTTAATATTAATATCTTTATTTGTTATTAAATATTATTAATATTATTGTTAGTATTATTAATTATTATTAATATTATTTTTTGTAATTTATTAATGTTTTTTCTATTATATATATTACTAAAAAATAAAATATTGTATTTTAATGATTAATGTCATACATAATCTTACATTTTGTACTTGAGATGCATGGAATCAAACACAAGATGTGAACAGAAATATATCACACCTTTTAGAACTGAAGAAAACTGAAGAGAAGAGAGTTGAGGGTTCGGCAATGAGGGTCTGAGAAGAGGATTTCGAACACTCCCTCTCTCAGCCCCCTAACACTGTTTTATTAGAAATATTTGAATAATTACAAGGAGGCCCTTAGTTGGGCAAGAATTTACACAGAACTTAATATTGATAGGATGGACCCAGAATAAGGCCCATTACAGAAAAGAAACATAAATAACAAGAAAGAATAAGCAACCTATGGGCCATTCGGCCCATATTCTCTACACTCCCCCTCAAGCTGAGCATAGATGTCAATCATGCCAAGCTTGCTGGTATCATGCTGGAGTTTTGCCTTGGGAATGCCTTTGGTGAGAAAATCTGCCAACTGTCCTTCAGATGTGATGAAAGGAAGGCACACTTCACCCGAAGAGACCCTTTCCCTAATGAAGTGTCGATCAACTTCAATATGCTTGGTTCTATCATGTTGCACTGGGTTGTGAGCAATGTTGATGGCAGCTTGATTATCACAGTACAACATCTTTGGCTTGTCATATTCAACTCCAAGTTCTTCCATCAAAGATTTTAGCCATAATAATTCAGAAACCCCATGTGCCATGGCCCTGTATTCTGCTTCAGCAAAAGACCGAGCAACAACCGATTGTTTCTTGCTTCTCCAAGAAACAACATTACCAGCTACCAAGCTGCAATACCCAGAGGTAGATCCTCTGTCATCAATGTTCCCGACCCATTCAACATCGGTGTAGGCTTCAAGTTTCATATGACCATGCTTGGAAAACAGAATACCCTTTCCTGGGGAGCCCTTCAAATAACATAGGATTCTCTCTGCAGCTGCCATATGAGTGTTTCGGGGAGCATGCATGAATTGGCTAATGCAACTGACTGCATATGCAATATCTGGCCGAGTCATGCATATGTACAAAAGTTTCCCAAGAAATCTCTGAAAGATTCCTTTGTCTTCTAACAATGTCCCTTCTGAGGCTGAGAGTTTATAACTCATATCAATAGGAGTAGCAACTGGTCTAGCACCCATCTTTCCAGTTTCAGAGAGTAAGTCAAGAACATACTTCCTTTGGGAGATAAGAATCCCGTCGTTGGATCGAGCCACTTCTATGCCAAGAAAGTATCTCAATTCCCCCAAATCTTTAATCTCAAATTCTGTATGTAGAAAAGATTTTAGATCATGAATTCCTGAGGCACCATTACCAGTCACTACAATATCATCTACATACACAATGAGGTATACTGCCAGAGGTCCACTCCTCTTCACAAAAAGAGTATGATCGGACTGTGTCTGCACATAACCAAAGTTAATAAGTGTTGTTCTAAATCTCTCAAACCATGCTCTAGGGGATTGTTTTAGTCCATAAAGAGATTTTTTCAGCCTGCATACCTTCCCTTTCATATCAGTTCCATACATCCCTAGAGGAAGAGACATGTAAATATCCTCATGTAACTCACCATTCAGAAATGCATTCTTCACATCTAATTGATAAAGGGGCTAGTCAAAGTGAGCAGTTAAAGATAGAAGAACCCTCACAGATGTCATCTTGGCAACAAGTGCAAAAGTCTCTAAATAATCAATCCCATATGTTTGTGTATAGCCTTTTGCAACCAGCCTGGCCTTGTACCTTTCAATGGTGCCATCAGCTCTATATTTGATAGTAAATACCCACTTGCAACCAATAGGATCCTTCCCTTCAGGCAAATCCACCACTTCCCATGTGTCATTCTTGTGTAGGGCATCGATTTCAGATCTCATAGCATCCCTCCATTCTGGAATCTTAAGAGCTTCTGACACAGACCTGGGAATAGAATGAGAAGCAACAGAAGAGAGATAGGCAAAGTATGAAAGTGAAAGCAAACTGTAAGAAAGGTGCTTGGAAATGCAGTGTGCAGTGCACTTCCATTTTCCTTTTCTAACAGCAATGGGAATATCAAGGTCAGGAAAGGATGAATCCAAAGGTGTTGAAACAGTATCTATTGTCTCTTCTATGACTAGAAGTGTATGAGGCTCAAGTGTTGTAGGAGAAACAACCTGCACATTTCTGGATCTTTGCTTGTGATACACCTTGGGATTAAGGATAGGACGAGGAGGTAGAGAACTGGGACAAGGAGAATGGAGCGACTGATCCACCCTTGATTCATTTGAAGGAGAGGCAAACACATCAGGAGACTCAACAGGGACAGGAAGAGGAAGAGCAAACACCTGTGTCAAATTCTCCCCCTGTGGACAATGTCCTTCTGGAGAGGAACCATAAAAGGGGGAAAGCTCATCAAAGGTGACATCCATTGAGACATACTGATTGCCAGACTTTGGATCAAAACAACAATAACCAAGGAAGATACACTTTTGAGCTTTGGGTTCAAATTTATGCCTTTGGACACTTGGAACATGTACATAACAGGTACAGCCAAAGACACGAACAGGAACAGGAAAAAGATCCTTGTCCGAATGAAGAAGAGTGAAGGGAGACTTAAACCCCAAAACCCTGGATGGCATGCGGTTTATAAGGTAGGTAGCAGTAAGTATAGCATCACCCCAAAACCTGGTAGGAACATGTGAGGCAAATAAGATACTTCTTGTAACCTCAACAATATGCCTGATTTTCCTCTCAGCAACCCCATTTTGTTCTAGGGTCCTAGCACATGAGCTTTGATGAATAACCCCCATGTCAGAAAGATAGCATGATAGGTTTTTTTCAAAGTATTCTTTTGCATTGTCCGTTCTGAATATCTTAATCCTGGTATCAAATTGGGTTAGAACAAATTCATGGAATTGTTTTACAAGTCTTGGAACTTCATCATGGGATTTCATCAGGAATATCCAAGTAAACCATGAAAAGTCATCAATAAACAGGATAAAATATTTGTAGCCACCCATGGAGGGTAAGTGGTAAGGTCCCCACACGTCAGAATGCACAATATTAAAAGGAACATAAGATCTTTTATTGCTCAAAGGATAATTGCTTCTACAATGCTTTGACAATTCACAAGACTCACAATGTAGACTAGACAGACTAATTCCCTTAAACAGTTCAGGGAATAGATGACTCAAGGCAGAAAAAGACAGATGACCAAAACGATAATGACACAACATAATCTGACTAACAGATTCTAAAGAGACAGATCCAAGAGCAACATTCCCAAGATGATCAATGCATTGTCCCAATTATCAAGCAGGTATATTCCGTTCGCCTCATGGCCACTCCTAATCACCTTCTAAGACTCCAGATCCTAAAAAATACAGTAGGAAGGAAAAAAGTTACACAACAATTTAGTGACTTGGTTAAACTACTCACAGACAACATATTTGTATTTAGTTTAGGTACATGAAGGGCAGAAGATAGGTACAAGGAATTCGTAGCCTTGATGGTTCCCTTACCAGAGATAGGGGCAAGTGAACCATCAGTTAAAGTGATTTTATCACGTCCAGGAAGTAAGTCATATGAAACAAAAAAGGTAGACAGATTGGTCACATGGTCAGAAGCACCTGAGTCAATAATCCAAGGAATCTTGAGATTACCTGAAGAGGTAGCATGATTGGCAGAAGCCCTTATACCTGAATGAGCAAATGCTGAAGTAGTAGAATTTCCTGAAGGGTTGGAAGGAGAGGTCACATCACTCAGCTGACTGATCATCTTCCCAAACTTTTCATATTCTGCTTTCATGGCTGCCAACTGTGCAGAAGCAGACATCTCTTCACTATCTGGCCCGACAACTACATTTGCACTTCCTAATCTTTTACTATCATGTTTTTTCTGAAACCGAATGGGAACAAGATTAGGATGTAACTTCCAGCACTTGTCTTTGGTGTGCTTTGGCTTCTTGCAATACTCACATATAACTTCTTTCTTTCTTGTGCCACTAGAAGTTCCAGCATTACCTTTAGGTTTAATCCCCATATTGGCAAAGTGATCATTAATATAAACCCCTTGAACCTGAACAGCCCTTCTGCTCTCTTCACTACTCACCAATGCATAAGCTTGTGACAAAGAGACACACTCCTTGGAAAGAATATTCTGTTTTGTGATATCATATTCTGGGTTTAGTCCAGTTAAGAACTCAAAAACCCTGTTCCTTTCAACCAATTTTCTGTAAGTCTCTGCATCATTGGTGGTGTCCCAGGTTACATCTTCTATTAGGTCAATCTCTTGCCATAGGGACTTAAGGGTTGAGAAATATACAGCAAGAGGTTTCTCTCCTTGCCTTAAATTCTTTACATCACTTCTCAATTTATATGCCCGGGCCACATTGAGTTTTTGGGAATAGGTTTTTGCAACACTGTCCCAAATTTCCTTTGTTGAATTCATCCATAGGTAGTGTTGATTGATTTGTGGCTGCATTGAGTTCACAAGCCACCCAATGATAGTGTAATTTTCTTGCATTCACTTCTCATAGGATGGATCATCTTCTGGAGGAGCCTTCTTACTCCCGGAAATGAACCCCCACTTTCCTCTACTACATACATGAATCTTTACTGCTTGTGGCCATGCCAGATAATTAGTTCCATCTATTTTAACTGTGGTCACAGTCAATAAGGAGTCACTTGGAGTCCCTTGAACCAGTCAATATTCAGCACCACTTTTGTTTTCAAACTCTGACGAGTACATCATGTAAACATTCCGAATTAGATTTCAGATGACTTCTACAAATATACTGAATAAAGACAAGCAAGAACAGAGTTCAGCCAACCACAAGAAGGCAATACACTGAGTTCAGCCTTCAACAAGTAAAATAGAAACTTCTAGATACTCAGCCGAAGTACCCTTTTCAAATCTGGACTTCAAAGTAAATACCACTTGGCACTCAGCCGAAGTACCCTTTTCAAATTTGGACTTCAAAGTAAATACCACTTGACACTCAGCCGAAGTACCCTTTTTACAAACACAGTGTGGACAATAGAGAAAACCCCACTGTCAAGAGAAAAAAGGCCTCAAGAACAGTTCGTACAGCCCCCCAAAAACAGCCAGATATAAGCAACAATCCACAACCTTGTTACAGGGATGTTTCGGTTGTTTGACAGTTCAAAAAGGAGTGAAAAACAGCCCAGAAATTTCTGGGTTAAACCAAATTCAATGGCAGCCGAAGGTAGTACAGAACAACCAAAGCTTTTGGACAGTTCAACAGTTCAAACACAGCCGAAAGCAATACAGAACAACCGAAAGAAAACTGAACCTAGAAATCTGAGTACAACTTACAGTTTTGAACCAGAAATCTGAGTACAACTTACAGTTTTGAACCAGAAATCTGAGTACAACTTACAGTTACGAACCAGAAATCTGAGTACTGTTAGACAGTTGCATGCCCATAGCTTCAATCAGAAATATGTACATTATGAATTTATTGTAAATGAATAAAGTACACTTTTGATTCATGTTCCTGTGCTGTGTTTCTGTGTAATACCCTTAAACTGGACATTTAATGAGACTTGTGTTAGTTTAGAATGTTCGTAGACACTGGGTAAGTCTGGGAAGATTTATCCTACCAAGGCTGATACTGGTGTGTTGCCAACTGTTGGGGGTGGCTTGTCTCAGCTACCCGGGTGAGACCCGAAGCACATGCAGTGTAGGATTAATAGAACCTTTGAATCGGACCAGATTTCCAGTATTGCCCTGGACCTTGGAGATAGATGGGCAAAACTGGAAAGTTACACCTGACCCCTAGACTCGATTAATACTACACTAGGTGTCGGATTGGGCTGTCTTTGATATACCAATCAGTGAGATCCTTAGCGGGGGTCAAAACCTGGGTATGTTGGGACAGTCGAGAATTCACCTGAGTGGGTGATCATAGTGACAGGATCAACCCATTTATCGGACAAAGGTAATGATCGGGGATGCACTCTCTCTGATGGAAACCAAGACTACCGGCAGCCGATTTCAATTGTTGAGATTTTGTTTTGCAAAATATATATATATATATATATATATATGCTATGGTTTCGAAATGATTTGCAAAAGGTTTTAATTCCCGGGATCCATGTAAGTAGAGAATGCAACACTGTTCCTTGTAGTCGAGGGAGAGGTCCTCCCTTGTTGGGCAGTGTTTGATCATTATGGGCTGAGAGGTTAAGTGTAAGACCATTAAGGATAATGCTTGATGGGCTAATCTTGCATCTACCCACAGTCCCTGGGTGTTACAAGGTGGCTTGGCCCAGGGACCACTTAGGGTAAGTGTTGGGCCCATAGAGCCCATAAGATGGGTTTTAGGGGGTGCATTGTCCTTAACAGTGTATTCGCCCAGGCCTTGTAACAAAGGCTGGGCTGAACCCATGTGGCTTGAGTGTAGACCAATGTTTGGGTCCCATGCCGTACAAGGAAGCCCAACTATGCAGTAGTTTGGAAGGCTAAGTGAGTACATAACCTTAAATGGGCCTTAAGCCCATTTCGAGCTAGGCTGATTTGATCAGTCAATTAATGGGGGCAAATTCTGAGATGGATCAGCTGATAGGATTGGGCCTAGACCCCATCCACTTAGAGAGTCCAAGATCTAAATAAGATTTAGATCTGGAAGCCTCCTAATTAGATTAGGAGATGGCTGATCTGATCTGTAGATAAGATAAGGGTTCTCCCTTATCACTTAAAGGGACTTCTAATCCAAATATAATTTGGATCAACACCTCCTAATAGGATTAGGAGCTGATCCCTTTAAATCTATAGAAGGAGGAGGGGGCGGCAGCCTTTAGACATGCAATCAAAAACTCTTGTCTTCAAAGCTGAAATCACAAGAAGAGAGAATTCTGCACCCTGCGAAATCTCTCTTGTCGCCTCCTTCTTGCCGCCGCCATTACCTTCAGTTCGATCTCCAGTTCTTGGGTGAAATCAAGATCTGATTTTGATACCAATCTTTTGGGAAAAGATTGATTGGAGTTGTACTCACAAGCCATTCAGTTGATTCTTGCAAAGGGTCAAGTTCTTTCAAACAACATTGCTGATTCTGCTCCATCTTGCTCTACGCCATCTTCAGTGGTCGTAGTCTTTGGGTCCTTCCTTGGGCGTGAACACTTCCATTGGGAGATACTAATTCTCCGTATCAGGTACATCCTCCCTCCTACTCCTTTTGGTTCAGATCTGGTTTTGTTCATGGTTCAAGATTGATCCTTGAAAAATATATTTTTCTAAAATAGGGAATTCGATTCCCTGCAAAGATGGGAGAAATTTTTTTGAAATTCACCCAATCCATTCCACAAGACTTGGGCGTCCATGTGATGGATATCCCATCCCTTCAGTGGTATCAGAGCCATGGTTCAAATCTTGAACCAATTTGTTTCAGATATGAACCTACGCAAATGGGCAGAAGGCGTTCTACCCGATTTGCGCAGATATGGGTTCTTGGAAATTTGTTCCCAAAAATTAATGGGCGAATAATCTGAAATTAATTTTATATAAATCTGATTATTATTTAGAACTATTCTTTATGATTTTCTTGATTTATGGGCTGTTCGTACAAGAGGAGATCAAAATCTTGATTTGCGCAGGGAACCTGCGATTTTGCAGTTTTTGGATTGCTTTATTACATTTGGTCTATAAAATAATTTTTTTATTTTTAGACTGAATGTATAGGTATTCGATCTGATGTAATTATTAATAGAAATAGGATTTCTATTTATTTTATTTATGGATCGAAGATGGTGGCGCAAAAAAGGAGATTTTGCAAAGAAGGAGATTTTGTAGAGAAGGAGATTTCGCAGATGGGAGAATTGCAATCTGCGATTTGCAGTTTATGAAACTGCAAACTGTGATCTAACCACTGTTTTGCAGGATGGATTGTGCGAACAACCCTTTTTGACTGATTCTTGATTTTATTTTATCAGTATTTAATTTCAGATTATTTTCTTGAATTAAAGATTTAATTAAAGATCAAACCCTAGACCCATTCGAACCAAGATTGGTTCAAACTGTTTGGACCGAATCTAGGGTTTAATCAAGGCTGAAAGTCAGCCCTAATTTTCCCACTAATGGGCCTGAGGATTGATATTTAATTAAATGGTTAATTCGGCCCAACCTGTAAAGGCCCAGTTTTAAATAGTTAAAACTGCTAAAAGCCCACTTAACACATAAAGCTATATGGGCTGAACCATTCGACCCATATACCTAGATAATATTAATGGTTAATATTATGGATTTAAAACGGGCTTCAAATGGGCCTTACAGATGATTAATTGATTAGATCAATTTATCCCTGCATGAGATGTATGGATGTGTGATGTGCTACGTACATGGGCCATAAGTGCTTGGCCCATAAGTGCTTGGCCCATGCTTAATCGACAGTGGCTCTTGCGCACACTATGGCTGAATGCACATCATTGCCATGGTGTCCCTTTTGGTCATTGGATGACCTCCCTTAGTGGTGGGCCCCACACCACATCAATAGGTTATGTGTGGAACCCTAGTCGATTTAGGCCCACCGAAATCTGACTTTATGAATGGCAATGGGAGCCACTTTGGTTTGACCTAGATCAAACTAGGGCATAATTAAATGTTCCCTCCAGCTAATATGAGTGCATGTGATAGGGAGATTCATATGATGAACACTTTAAAGGCTTTCCATCATTAGCATGAGGATGGGTCCTTCAGTAATGAGGAAACGCACCAGAAAATGGGCTATCCATTTACTGTTGGACTTGTCTGAGTGTTTCATAAGATGATAGGGGCATCATAGACCGATGTGGGAGGGGCTTCACCAGAAAATGGGAACTCTCTCACGGTACCTTCGCGTTCACGAATATGATGGGTAAGCACTCACTAGACAGAAATGTTTACCTGAAAACGGCTTTAAACCTTGTCTGACAGAGGCCAAAGGGAAAACTCATATGATGAGTGGATATGATCCTTCACAGAAAGGTGGTGGGGTTATGCAGCTGAAACAGTTGGCTCCATGCACCCTATGTGATTTTCCACATTTCCAGAGACAACCCATAGTCTCCATCACTGAGAAAGGAGGGAAATCTCAGTGATGAATAAATGGAAATGGAACGTAGATTAAAATCCATATCTATGTAATGAACATGAATCAAATATGGTTGTGGACTGATGTTTGCTCTTTTATCAGAAAATAGCAAACAGATCATTTGCAAAACTACTTGATGACAACAAGTTGAAGGGCCCAAACTATGCCGACTGGTACAGGAACCTTATGCTGGTCCTAGCTTCTGAAAAGTTAGACAAAGTGGCAAAGAATCCTACCCCGGAGCATCCGGGCGATAGGGCTTCTGAGGCTCGAAGGAGAGACTATCAGGAATGGGAGGAGAAAAACTCCCTTGCCCGGTGTTACATCATTGCCTCCTTGGACCACCCAATACAGAGGCAGTTCGATCAGATCGAACTTGCCAATGACATATTGGACAGTCTTAGGACGATGTATGAAAAGTGAATCGTTCTACTCGACAAAAGGTCTTGAAACAATTCATGACCGCACAAATGTCCAAGGGCCAACAAGTTCACAACCATTGTCTTCGGATGATGGGATATATCAACGAACTGGAGGCTCTTGGATCCGGGCTGGACCTTGTGACCCAGATAGATGCTATCCTTAATTCTTTGCCTCCTTCTTTTAATCCGTTCATTATGAACTATAACATGAACAAGCTGAATGTCAGCTTGCAAGAGCTCAGCAATATGTTGCAAAGAGCTGAAGAACTGATTAGAAAGGATGAGCCTGTAGCTATGCTTGTTGAAGCTAGCAAGACAGGCAAGAGAAAGAGGAAGGCAAAGAAGCCTCAGAAGAAAGCCACTAAGGGCAAGAAGCAGAAGAAAGACAAAGCATCGGATGCCTGTCACTTCTGCAAGAAGACCGGCCACTGGAAAATGAATTGTCCTGCCTACCTGGAATCCAAGAAAGGTAATTTCGAAACTTGTGTTATAGAAACCAATCTGTTGGTAGCTTCTGCGTCCTGGTGTATTGACTCCGCGACTTCAACTCATGCGTGTAACTCACTACAAGGGTTCAAGGTAAGCAGAAGGCTGAGTGAAGGAGAAGTCACACTCTACTTGGGGACTACTGCAACTGTTGCAACTGCGGCCATAGGAACTATGGAGTTACTTTTTAGAATAGGGACTATTGCACTGAGAGATTGTCTTTATGTACAAAATTTAAGGAGAAATTTGATTTCTGTCTCAAAACCGTGTGCAGATGGTTATTCTGTCTTCTTTAGTAATACGATTACTATTAAAAGAAATAACAGATTCATCGCATATGGGGAACTGGAGAACGGTCTCTATGTTCTACATCCTTCTCTAGAAACTAACATAACCGAAACTACGTCGGCTGAAATCCCCAAGAAGAGAGCCCGTGATACAGTTAATCCCACGTGTTTGTGGCATTACCGACTTGGCCACATTGGTGTTGACTGAATCACAATTTTGGTAAAGGATGGTCTTTTGGATTTTCTAACTGTAGAAGATCTTCCCACCTGTGAGCCTTGCCTACAAGGCAAGATGACGAAACAACCATTTAACGATAAGCCTGAAAGATGTACAGGCACACTTAACTTGATACATACTGATGTATGTGGTCCCCTGAGTGTTAGGACACGGAATCAACACGTGTATTTCATCACCTTCACAGATGATTTTTCACGATATGGTTACGTGTACCTAATGAGACACAAGTCTGAATCTTTTGAAAAGTTCAAAGAGTTTAGATAAGAGGTCGAGAAATAGTTAGGGAGAGAAATTAAAGCCCTTCGATCAGATCGAGGTGGCGAGTATCTCTCTGATGAATTCAGGGATTACTTAAAAGAAAATGGGATAGTATCACAATTAGCTCCTCCTGCTACACCACAACTTAACGGTGTTTCAGAGAGGGGAATAAGACCTTATTGGATATGGTCCAGTCGCTTCTCATACACTCAGAGTTACCCACATCCTTTTGGGGTTACGCATTACGTGCTGAATCGGGTTCCAACCAAATCGGTTCCGAATACTCCATATGAACTTTGGACCGGAAAGAAACCAAGTGTCAGACACTTGAAGATTTGGGGTTGTCCAGCACGCGTTAAAAGAACGAGTGCATACAAGTTGGAATCCAAGACCAGCCGTTGCCTATTTATAGGCTACCCAAAAGGCTCTGTAGGTTACCTATTCTATGACCCAAGTGAGCAGAAAGTGTTCTACAATCGAAATGCACAATTCTTGGAAACAAATTACATCCTGGACACCCGTCGTTAGGAAGTAGTTCTTGATGAGGAGAACTCAGGAGAAGTGGGAGATGTCCCACAAGTTCCAGGTAGTGACCAACCTAGAAGATTCACTCGGGTATCCTGACCACTGGTCCGTTATGGTTATGACTAGGATAGTTACATAGTGGAAACCTTGACTAGTGAGGAGGATCTCGTGACTTACGCGGAAGCTATGTTGGACATAGATTCCCAGAAGTGGGTGGAGGTCATGAGAGCAGAGATGAACTCAATGGAGACCAATGGAGTCTGGACTCTAGTAGATCCACCCTCTAGGGTAAAAGCAATCGGTTGCAAATGAATTTACAAGAGGAAGAAGGGCCCCGATGGTAGGGTTGAGACCTTTAAAGCTCGTCTGGTGGCAAAAGGGTACACTCAGAAAGAGGGCATCGATTATGTGGAAACCTTTTCGTTTGTGGTCATGCTTAAATCCATTAGAATCCTGCTAGCTGTAGCAACATACCATGATTATGAGATTTGATAGATGGATGTCAAAACTGCATTCCTGAATGGAGATCTTACTGAAGATATCTATATGCAGCAGCTGTAAGGCTTCATTGTTGCAGGTCAGGAAAACATTGTATGTAAACTTAATAAATCCATTTATGGACTTAAGTAAGCTTCTAGAAGTTGGAACATCCGTTTTGACTCTGCTGTCAAATTGTTTGACTTCGAGCAGAATCTCGATGAACCTTGTGTCTACAGGAAGTACAGTGGAGATAAGGTTACCTTCTTGGTTCTGTATGTAGATGACATTCTACTCATTGGGAATGATGTAGGAATGTTAACTACAGTGAAAGTATGGCTTTCATAGCAATTCTCCATGAAAGATCTTGGAGAAGCCTCCTATATACTGGGTCTTCGACTCTATAGAGATAGATCGAAGCGGATAATAGGATTATCCCAATCTGCTTACATTGACAAAATAGTCAAAAGATACAGCATTGAAAACTCCAAAAAAGGAAATGTTCCTTTTAGGCATTGGAGTCAATCTCTCCAAGAAGATGTCTCCAAAGACCTCTGAGGAGATCGAGAGCATGAAAGACGTTCCCTATGCCTTAGTCGTAGGGAGCATCATGTATGCCATGCTGTGCACTCATCCTGACATCGCCCAGGCAATGAGTGTAGTAAGTAGATTCCAGGCCAACCCAGGGCAGGAGCATTGGACTGCTGTGAAATGCATACTTAAGTACCTTCGAAGGACAAAAGAGTTTTGTCTGGTATTCGATGGTAGTTCACTACAGATTCAAGGGTATACAGATGTGGATTTCCAATCGGATCCAGATGATAGAAAGTCTACATCTGGATATGTTTTCACGATAGGATCGTGTGCTGTTTGCTGGAAAAGAAACAAACAAGGGTCCACAGCAGACTCCACAACCGAGGCTGAATACATTGCTGCAAGTGAAACTGTCAAGGAAGCTGTGTGGATGAAAAAGTTCATTCACGAATTAGGAGTAGCTCCGTCCAGCACATCACCCATCTCATTGTTGTGTGACAACAATGGAGCGATTGCTCAGGCTAAGGAGCCACGAGCCCACTCGAAGTCGAAGCACATCGAGAGGAAGTACCATGTACTTCGAAAGATTGTTGGTAGAGGGGACATCTTGATTCAGAAAGTAGCATCAGCGGAGAATGTAGCAGACCCATTGACTAAGCCACTGACACAGAAAGTGTTCGAGAAACACGTGGAAAGTATGGGACTCCGGCTTATACCAGATTGGACCTAAGTGCAAGTAGGAGCTGTTAAAAAGTTGTATACCCTTAGCTTCAATCAGAAATATGTACATTATGAATTTATTGTAAATGAATAAAGTACACTTTTGATTCATGTTCCTGTGCTGTGTTTCTGTGTAATACCCTTAAACTGGACACTTAATGAGACTTGTGTTAGTTTAGAATGTTCACAACCATTGGGTAAGTCTGGGGAGATTTATCCTGCCAAGGCTGATACTGGTGTGTTGCCAACTGTTGGGGGTGGCTTGTCTCAGCTACCCGGGTGAGACCCGAAGCACATGTAGTGTAGGATTAATAGAACCTTTGAACCGGACCAGATTTCCAGTATTGCCCTGGACCTTGGAGATAGATGGGTAAAACTGGAAAGTTACACCTGACCCCTAGACTCGATTATGATACTACACTAGGTGTCGGATTGGGCTATATTTGATATACCAATCAGTGAGATCCTTAGCGGGGGTCAAAACCTGGGTATGTTGGGACAGTCTGAGAATTCACCTGAGTGGGTGATCATAGTGACAAGATCAGCCCATTTGTCGGACAAAGGTAATGATCAGGGATGCACTCTCTCTGATGGAAACCAAGACTGCCGGCAGCCGATTTCAATTGTTGAGATTTTGTTTT
This sequence comes from Nelumbo nucifera, assembly GCF_055504915.1. Classification (NCBI taxonomy): domain Eukaryota; kingdom Viridiplantae; phylum Streptophyta; class Magnoliopsida; order Proteales; family Nelumbonaceae; genus Nelumbo; species Nelumbo nucifera. The sequence goes on from NC_142649.1 coordinate 97,101,067, forward strand.
GCAAAATATATATATATATATATATATATGCTATGGTTTCGAAATGATTTGCAAAAGGTTTTAATTCCCGGGATCCATGTAAGTAGAGAGTGCAACATTGTTCCTTGCAGTCGAGGGAGAGGTCCTCCCTTGTCGGGCAGTGTTTGATCATTATGGGCTAAGAGGTTAAGTGTAAGACCATTGAGGATAATGCTTGATGGGCTAATCTTGCATCTGCCCACAGTCCCTGGGTGTTACAAGGTGGCTTGGCCCAGGGACCACTTAGGGTAAGTGTTGGGCCCATAGAGCCCATAAGATGGGTTTCAGGGGGTGCATTGTCCTTAACAGTGTATTCGCCCAGGCCTTGTAACAAAGGCTGGGCTGAACCCATGTGGCTGCTGTGTAGATCAATGTTTGGGTCTCACGCCATACAAGGAAGCCCAACTGTGCAGTAGTTTGGAAGGCTAAGTGAGTACATAACCTTAAATGGGCCTTAAGCCCATTTCAAACTGGGCTAATTTGATCAGTCAATTAAAGGGGGTGAATTCTGAGATGGATCAACTGATAGGATTGGGCCTAGACTCCATCCACTTAAAGAGTCCAAGATCTAAATAAGATTTAGATCTAGAAGCCTCCTAATTAGATTAGGAGATGGCTGATCTGATCTGTAGATAAGATAAGGGTTCTCCCTTATCACTTAAAGGGACTTCTAATCCAAATATAATTTGGATCAGCATCCCTTTAAATCTATAAAAGGAGGAGGGGGCGGCAGCCTTTAGACATGCAATCAAAAACTCTTGTCTTCAGAGCTGAAATCACAAGAAGAGAGAATTCTGCACCCTGCGAAATCTCTCTTGTCGCCTCCTTCTTGCCGCCGCCATTACCTTCAGTTCGATCTCTAGTTCTTGGGTGAAATAAAGATTTGATTTTGATATCAATCTTTTGGAAAAAGACTGATTGGAGTTGTACTCACAAGCCGTCCAGTTGATTCTTGCGAAGGGTCAAGTTCTTTTGAAGAACATTGCTGATTCTGCTCCATCCTACACTGCACCCTCTTCAGTGGGAGCAGTTTTTGGATCCTTCCTTGGGCGTGAACACCTCCATTGGGAGATACTAATTCTCCGTATCAGGTACATCCTCCCTCCTACTCCTTTTGGTTCAGATCTGGTTTGGTTCATGGTTCAAGATTGATCATTGAAAAATATGTTTTTCTAAAATAGAGAATTCGATTCCTTGCAAAGATGGGAGAGTTTTTTTTGAAATTCGCCCAGTCCATTCCGCAAGACTTGGGCGTCCATGTGATGGATATCCCATCCCTTCAAGTACAACTTACAGTTTTGAACCAGAAGAAAACTGAACCAAAAAATCTGAGTACAACTTACAGTTTTAAGCTTCAACAGAACCGAACTATTCCTCTTCCTCTTCCCCTTTTTCTTTTTCTTTTCTCTGATTCTTCGTAGTCACCGAACCACTTCTCCAGGAGATTCAAGTCTTGGGCACTTCCAATGACCTCCAAGAATTAGGCAACATGAGTCAAGCTTCCAGCCCTAGGATACTGAAGTTCGGGTATGCTCTGATACCATGTAGAAAACTGAAGAGAAGAGTGTTGAGGGTTTGGCAATGAAGGTCTGAGAAGAGGATTTCAAACATTCCCTCTCTCAGCCCCCTAATACTGTTTTATTAGAAATATTTGAATAATTACAAGGAGACCCTTAGTTGGGCAAGAATTTACACAGAACTTAATATTGACAGGATGGACCCAGAATAAGGCCCATTACAGAAAAGAAACATAAATAACAAGAAAGAATAAACAACCTATGGGCCATTCGGCCCATATTCTCTACAAAAACGCCTATTAAGGTGTTGTATGGATCAATACACACATTTTTGTCCATGGTGCAAAATAACTATCCTGTTGGGGTGTGGTGTGATCACCCAATTTCTCATCTACATTATAGAAAACTCTCTTGGTTTGACATGTTTTATCAATTGAACTAAACCTCAGGTTGACTTATAAACCAACCAAAACGAACCAAAGTGAATAAAAAAATGATAAAAATTAAATGTACCTAAGGTCGGTTTAATTGGTTTGAAACCGAACCGGCATTCTCCTTTTTTTAAATCCTAATTTAAAAAGATTTTTTTTTTCAATTTGCGTACATAGAAAATGATCCAAATTAATAATAGTAGCTTTTTATGATGAAATATTATTATTGACAGCTTTTCTGGCATTGTTAGCCATCAATATCTGCTTGTCAGCTTTTTACTTGTAACTCCATTGTTTTATTAAGAAGATAAATAAATAGTAGGTTGGTGTAGGCCTTGTTACGGTCAGTTTTTTTTTTATTTTTTTTTTCAGATTTCTTGGGAATGTGAAAATATTGAATTTGAAGAGAAAGGAGCTTTAACAACTACTTGTATATAACAATCGGGTCGGTTCGATTTTGATTGATTTATACACAACCAAACCGAAATCGACCGGACATCTCGGATTTTCAGATTGAGCTGGGTAAAATTGGTCGAGTTGGTCGATTTAATCAATTTCATGAACAGCCCTAGGGGTCTCCTCATCTCAACTATTCTAAGGGGCCTTACACTGATCTTAAGGGATATGAAACAATGACATTAATAATGATAATGGGAATGCTAACAATGGTAGGCATGTCTTGATTGCAGTAACCATAACGAGAATGGTTGCTATTCTCTTTCAAATTCTAAAAGGTTCCACTATTATGGACATCTCATAGTTGGAAGTTTCTAAATTTGTTTCAACAATTAAATACATCTTTCCTTTTGGAATGAAGCAAAATAAGAAGAGAAAGATAGCATTCAAACAATACCTTTCTTTCCTTTATATAAAATTTAAAATCTCATCAAATAAATACACATACTTGAGACATGTGTTGTATATGGTAGAATTGCTACACAAAGTGTTTGTACAAAGCATCAGGAAAGATCATGCTATAGATGATGATTAGATAGGACATCTATAGTCGGGGAAAATCTATGATGCGAGAAAGATATGGTATAGAAAGAATTTTAACCAATCAAAACCCACCCATGAATTTTGATAAATAGCAATATCTTCATGACAATAAAAATTTACTAGCACAGGCTCAAATAATGGAGCATGATAGGTTTCAGGCTAAGCCCTTTACATCCACCACGGACCTTGATGAGAGATTCCCATGGGATTATTCCCTACAAATGTTAGGTCGCAATCATTGAGCTCATCGCATACGAAACTCCAAGACATTGTCCAACAACTATCTAAGGTGGTGTTTTGCATACTTTTAATTCTAGCGCATCTTTTGGGTGCGAAAAGCTCGAAAGACCCAAAACAACGAGAAAACTGGAAGATGTGAAGATGGGGCATGCAGAAAAGACCAAAAAGGATGAAAAATTGGAAGTTTCAAATAAATCTTTTGGTCTTTCTATGCTGAAAATAGCTGGCCCAGCTATTTTTAATAGCTAGATAGACCATGACACAATCCAAACAGTCTTGATCTTTAAAGACAACTCTGAAAGCTCAGCCCTTCTTCTTGCCTATTGATTATTGAAAGATCTACCTAGAAAGATTTGCTAAACAATCCCCAAGTAAAATAGGCAAGTTTGTGCTCATGCTGATGATACTAACATTAACACAGATTTGGGGAGCATTTGTAGACATTGAAAATTTAATAGGCTCCCAAATGGGCCATATCCCCATAAACTCAAATTTGCTTATGGACCATAGTATGGGTCCTTCTATTTGGACCTTATTCCATACTCTCAAATATGGGCATGGACCTTATCAATTTGGGCTTTGCTGTTGTAAATCCATTAGCATAAGAGATGGACCATGTGGGCCCCATTATGAAGTCAAGTTCAAATTCAAATGTGAATTACAAATCTTATTGGTTTATGGAAATAATCCAACTAGAACTCATCTCAAGTCCTAAAGATAGAAATTTAGTCAATAATTAAAGAGGGAATAATTGATTAAAAATTGTTCTCTTCACAAATGGAAAATTGCCAACTCTCTTCTTTATGAAAGGTAATTAGAGCCAATCAAATCTATACTCAATCAAAGTATATCTTCCCATAGAAATTAGCCAATGATTGAAGAGTGAATAATGGATGATAAATTATTCTTTCCAAGAATGATAGTAATTACAACATTTCACTCTGTAAAAAAGAGTAGGGAGAACTAATCAAATCCTTAATTAAGGGGATTAAGAGATTAAACCAAAAAATCTATAAATAAGGGTTTCCATCGAAAGGGAGGGGACTTTTGGTCAAGGAGAAAAGTTAAGTGAAGTAAGAAGGCTTTTGGGAAGAAAGAAAAACATACACCATCTTCTTGAGAGCAAAGCAACAATACTCTTGAAGTCTTGCATAATCATTCTCTTGATCAAGCTTTCAAAGCCCAATTGAAGGAAGGAATCTTCATCACTATCTAAAGTACATGAGCATGTCATCTAACCTTTGGCTTCAACTCAAATCCAAATCTTCTAGTTGCAAGAAGAACATCATCAAAAGAGAGTCAGAGATTCTATTTCTTTTGTAAGAGAATTCAAATCCAAAGAGTTTGTATCACATTTATTTCAAATATATATAAAAAAATCAATTTATTTAAATTTGTCTTCATTTTTCTTGTATTTGCATTTATACACGAAATTTGTGTGATAGTGGCAAAGACCCACAGTTAACTTTAAGATTCAAGCATCTTGACCCTACTTTGTTATTGGGCTTGATGGTAAAGACAAAATTACAAAATGTCCATTCAAAGTCCTATATATATATATATTTATAAATTTCTTTTTTTCTATATTTTCCTCATTTTTCTCTTTTTTTGCAACTTTTTGTATTTTTGTTTTGTCAATTTCCTTTTGGTTGTATTTTATTTTTGCAACTTTTAGGGTCTTTTGTGTTTTTCTTTTTCTTCGTTATATGTTCTGCAACTTTCTGTTTTCTTGCGTTTTGTTTTATTTTTTCCTTTTCTTTATTTTTTTGTAGTATTTCTTGTATTTTCTACAGTTTCCTACTTTTCTTTACTTTTTATCTGTTGTTGTATTTTATCAATTCTTCTCATAAAATGATATAAAGGCAGTATGAGGGTTTGGAAATGTTTAACCATAGGACAATTGTGTGAGAATCTTTACAGAAGTTAACGTGGGGAATGCTGATGGTGGGGCCAAAGTGCTGGAATCTGAAAATTCAGGGCTAATCTCAATCTAAAATGAAAGTTTGAGGGATTAAGTATCATTACCCTCGAAGTAAAGGACGGCAATCTGTTGGAAAGCCTAATTTTCTGCAATTTGAAGTTGTATTTTATTTACTTATTTAGGGCTGTAAATAAGTCAAATCAGATCCAATTTGAAATCGAAATTTGATCCAGTAAAAACCAGATTCATATACCCCTTTTGATTTAACAAATTGGATCGGATCGGAAAAGTCGATCCGTTTAGTTAACGGATTGAATTTGAATATCCCCGATCCAATTCCATTAGTTATGAAATATTATATATTCTGTATATATTATATATTATAATATATTATTATATTTATATAAATAATATAATATTATTTGAATTCCTTATCGGATCGGATCAGATATACAAATTTACCAAATTCGATCCAATCCTTGCTGCTTTAACTCCGTTCCCAACGCCAATTTACGCTTGACACTGGACAGCGTTCTAAAACCGGGACAAACCTCTTTTTCCCCCTATAGAGAGAGGTCAAACAAGCATCCAGCAAGTAACAAACAGGAAAAGATGTATTTTTCTGTTTAAGAGAATTTGGGAAACAGAGGCTAACAGGGTGTTGAACTGTTGAGTGTTGATCGCTGATCAGATAATTTGTCTTTGTTGATTTGATCCTTTCTGTATTTGGTTTAAAAGAAAAGGTAGGAAAACGAAGGAAAACATCAAATCAAACCTATACAAATCAATACAAATCTTGCAGGGTTTCACACTTTCCCTACCTTTTCTTGCAAACCAAACACAGCCTTATTGGTATGAAATAAGATGGTTCTCTCTCTCCTCTCTCGCTCTCTCTTCCTCTCTCGTCTCGTGTTTGATTTCTGAATTCTGATTTCTGAGGGCCCGGTTAGAGTTGGACGTGTGGGTGGAGGGATGGGGTCGTCATCCGGGGAGAGAGGGCCTCATTGGAGCGTCTTCGACGGCGTGAAAAGCATACCCTCCACACCTGAAGCTCTAATGGCGGAGATTGATGCAGCCATCACTGCTTCTGAGTACGCCCATGCCACCGTTCTCCTTCATGCCTCCTTGTCCTCCTCTTCATCCTCCTCCAAGAAAAGCTCAGGGCCTGACACACTTCCACAATACGATGCTCGGCTGGCAGACGAAGCCTACAAAGCCGGCTGTGCAGCCTTGGCCGCAGGCAAGCTCAACGAGGCTCTCCACTCTCTGCACATCTCTCTCTCCAAATGTCCACCTGATAAGACAGCTGCCAGGGCTAAGCTCCAATCCCTCATCTCTTTTGCTTCTCAGCAACTCCAGAAGCCCTCTAGCTGACTTTTACCGGTGTGTCTCTACAAAATTTCCCTTTTGTTCTTTTAATTGATTAAAAATTTGTCCTTTTATTGCTTATAAAAATTACCCTTATATTGTGTTGTCTCCACAATCCTCATACTTCGATTTAGCAGGAGATCGATCAATTGGGTATTCTCTTCAGGTTCTATTATGTATATCTGGAAACACATGCTACAAAATATCTATTCGATTACTCTGATTTGCACATGAAAAATTGAATTATTTGACTATTTTTTTTTCTGAATTCATCAGCTCCTAAATAGTTTGCTAGTTGTTATCTGCAATAGTTTTACAGAAACCAGTGAACTAAAAAATAATCATTACCTCAACTACTTGCACTCATTTACCTGCATTTCGTTCCACGATTCTTCTCCATCTAGGAGCCATTTCTTCTAGCATATCGTAAGTGCTCTTTGTCTTTTCTCACCGTTTTAAATCATACTATATTATCCTTAGTCTTCCCAGTCTTATGTGACAGGCGAATACCACTTGGATTAAAAGGAAAATTCTATGAAGCAGTTGTAAGGCCAGCTGGCCACGGCCAGCAATGATCTACAGACCAGAGTGTTGGACAGTCAAGAAACATGTCAAAAAAAAAAAAGAGTGACATAAATGTGTATACTGAGATAGATGAGTCGAAAAAATAGAATGGATAGGGTTAGAAATGAAGTCATTCAAAGGAACTTAGGAATGATTCCAATTAGGTGATAAAAGGAGAAAAAGTAGACTTACATGGTTTGGTTAAGCACATAGAAGACCACCTACAACACCCATAAGGAAAATCGATCAGTTACGAGTTGAAGGGGTTAGAAGGGCTAGGGGCAGACCATAAAGGATATGAGTTAAAGTAAGTAAGAAATGATTTAAGCTCATAATTTAACAATGGATATGACATTAAACAGAATGGAATGGCGAAACAGGATTTATGTCGCTGACTCCAATATAGCTGGGATAAGGCTTAAATGGTGATGATGACTATAGTTATCCCTTTTGCTTGTCTCTTAGCCTTAAACATGCACCAAGTACCTACTTTCTAGTTTAGTTATTAGTCTTCTATAAGCATGATCAGAACATCTTAGTTGTCTCTTGTGTCTTTGTTATTCCTAATTTCCATCTTGAGCTTATTTCTAATTTTATCCTTCATGGTCTTCCTTATCATTCATTTAAACATCCTCATATGCATGTCCTATTGGATATATATTGATTTCTCCAGTACTCTATCATATAAAGAATTGGTTGCATTTTCATTGTAAAATGAAATGTTTTCTACAGCCTAATTGTATATCTCAGTCAAATGACAATTCCGTAGGATGTCTACTGATCTCAACCTTATCCACCTTGCTCAATTTCTATAGGGTACCTTATCTCCAATCTCAACCTTATTATGGATAATTGAAGCGAAGTGGTAAAAATTGGTTTAGTTGCTTAGGGGTTTCTGTTGGTCATCAACCTCATTTGTTCTCTTACTTCAACCCCTTATTTTTTCATTTCTTTTTAAACTCAAATGGACTGCATATATTATATGTACAAGGTTTGAGGAATTAGAGCAGGATGGGCCAAAATGGAGGGGTGCATATGGAGTCTTATGTGATAGGCGAACACCACTTCGATTGAAAGGAAAATTCTATAAAACAGTTATAAGGCCAGCTATGTTGTATGGGGCAAAGTATTGGGTAGTCGAGTAACAATATGTCTGGAAAATGAGTGTGGAAGAAATGCATATACTAAGATGGATGAGTGGAAAAACTTTAAAGGATAGGATCAGAAATGAAGTCATTCATCGGTACTTAGGAGTAGCTCTAGTAGGTAATAAAATGAGAGAAAGTAGATTAAGGAGGTCTGGTCACGTGCATAGAAGACCATCAACAGCACCCATAAGAAGTGGTTTGTTACAATTTGAAGGGGCTAGAAGGGCAAGGGGTAGACGGAAAAGGGCATGGGTAGAAGTAGTAAGAAATAATTTAAGTGCCAATAATTTAAACAATGGATATGACATTAAATGAAATGGACAGGTGAAACAGGATTCATGTAGCCGATCCCATATAGTTTTTTTTTTGATCGATGAAACTTTGGTTATATTAAAAATATGTTAAGCTGACTCCATATAGTTGGTACAAGGCTTGGTTGATGGTGATGATTATGGTGGGCCTTCACTTTGCCAGACTGGATATTGTTTCCTGTGCATGTTGTGCAGGCTATTTTTGGCCACTTATTTTGAGTGGTTCCTTTTGTTTGCTCCCCTTCTCATTTTTCTCCCCCACTTTCCTTTTTATTTTTAATGAATTTCTCATTCCAGTAAATATTTTACTGCATATGTTCTTTCTTTGGTTTGATAGTTCTAATTTTGCATTTACCCATTTTCTAGTCTAATCAAAATCACTTTCTCATCTGCGAGAAACTGTATCATTTCTAAATACACTATGGACAGACGGCCATCCCTTTAAGAACTATACTGCTGCATTAATCACCACTGATTCTGATGCCAACTTCTGCTAAAAAATTCTGCAGTTTCTTTCAAGCCAAATGGCCCACAAAATTGCAGCTAGAATAGAGGACTGGCATGACTTCCCTTTTCTAGACATATCTGGGATTTGTAAGCCTTCTAATAAACCCTTCACTGACACAGGGTCACACCAATGCAAGTTTATAGTTCCAAGAAAATAGTTCCAGATTGAAGCACCAAAGCTACAGTGCAGAAATAAGTGACTCAAAGTCTCTTCGCGGAACAGAAAGCAAAAAGCAAATCTAGAATATTAAAACTTTTCTTCAACAACAAAGTCTTTATCAAACATTTTTCCAAAACAGCCACCCATAGGGAGAGTTTTACTTTGGAGTGAGCTGCATTCCCCCAAATGATCTTACTAGGGAATAAAGCCCTTGACTCACCAACATGACCCATATAGAAGGATTTAACAGAGAACTCTCCGGATTTTGTTGACTTCCAACCAATCGAGGGCTGGCTCATTGGTGTGTTAGCTGGGTTGTTCCAGCATTGACGCGGAATCAAATCCCACAACCAGCACTTTGGGAAAAAAAGGGGGGGGGGTAAAGGGGAAAGGGGAAAAGGTAATTGCTGATTAACCAAAAAAAAATTTTGTCGACTTCCAAAATCTTGTATCTTGAACTTGCAGGTTCATCTGTTGATTTTGAAGGACTTCAAAAAGTTGAGGCACCAAATCCGGTTCCCACTCATCAAGTCTTCCCCTGAAGGAAAGTGACCATACAATCCTATTGTTCACCAAAGAAGAATCTGAAACTGAGGTTGACATGTTTACAGCCACATTAAAGAGTCAGGAACACATCTTTTAAAGCACTCTCCCCACACCACAGGTCCAGCCAAAAATGAAGCCTCCTCCCATCCCCCACTTTGAGCTTTAAGCCTTCAATAAACTTATCAAAAGCTCTACATATGCCTTTCCACATTGCGCACCCAAAAGAAAGATTGGAATCCATCACATCCCACCCATTACTTCTTAACCTTTCTCCACAAGATGTCTGCCTCATTAGAAAACCTCTAGAACCTCCTTCCCAATGGAGCAATATTGAACAACTTAACCTTCCTGATTCCAAGTCCTCCCCGTCTTAAAGGTTTACACACCTGCTCCCAGTTAACCAGATGATATTTGGTTGAGTCCTTCCAACCAGCCCGAGGAAGTTCCTTATTTTCTCCTCTATTTTATTAGCCACACCAGAAGGAATTGAGAAGATGGATAAGAAGAAACAGGCTGGAAGGCTTGCCAAAGCACATCTGATTATAGTTACCTTACCTCCTTTGGATAGATAATGAACCTTCTAGGATGCCAACTTCGAATCTATTCTTTCAAGGACAGGATCCCACAAAGATTTAGAAAAGCACTTTGCACCAAGTGGAAGACCCAGATATTTGGAATGGGGGTCTTCCCACCTTATGGCCTAACAAATCAACCAAGTCCTGCACATTTGGCACATCCCCTACTGCCACCATTTCACTTTTAGAAAGATATCTTCAGTCCTAACACCATCTCAAACCAAAATAGTAAATATTTTAAATTACCTTGGCTTTGCAGAAAAAGTGTATCATCTATGAACTGCAAGAAAGGCACCTTCAACCCATTATTATTGACCTTAAAACCCTCTAGATATCCTGAAGTCGGGGCTTTTCCCATCATCCTGTTCAGGCCTTCCATAACAATAAGAAAGTGTAATGGAGGGTCTTCCTGTATTAAACCTCTTGAGATTTTGAATTGTCCTTTTGTTGAACCATTTGTCAACTAACAAAAAAGAGAATAATAAATCAAGAAGAAAATAAGAAATAGAGAAACCATCAAGATTTAACATGGTTCGGCTTGATAGCCTACATCTACGGGAAGAGGGAAAAATATTCACTATGAGAACAAGAGATACATAACTCAACCGTCTAGACTCACAACAAAATATCTAGTTCGCTGAACCCTAATCCCATACAATCAATGGATTAAATAAGCAAAATACCCAATTATATCAGAATTTCATGTTAGCCCCTTTTCCTCCCATAAATACATATAAGTCCTCAAAATTTATCAACAGTACAAATATACCCTTGTGACCTCCAACACCCTCCCTAAAAGAAAACTCAAATATGACATATTTCTCTACACCTTTCTTCAAACTCGAGGTGGGGAAACCAGCTTGAGTTTGCAACTAAAGATGTTGAAACAACCTCCATGAAAATCGGTGTACTACTGCAATAGCATCAATGAAATTTAAGATGTTGAAGGGGCCTCTTAGAAATCAAAGTTGGATGTTAAAAAGTTGAATGAACTCGTGTCAGAAAGCTAGAGTAGAGTTGGCCAGCAGAAAGCCAACACATGTCATGCCAAAGAATCGAAGTTAGCCATTAAAATGTCAATCACAATCACCAAACTGAAGAACCAACCATGTCAAATAGCTAGATAAACCAAGGCAAAGAATTAGAGTTGGCCAATAAAAAGCCAACTAGATAAATTGAATCAAAATACTAGGTCACCTAAGGAGATCAAAACCCCAAGGATTTCCTCAACAATAACTCGGAACTGATAAGCATAATAAAGGATCATTGTTGAAAATTTTCATCAAGCATCTTCCATGCAAAACATGTATGGGGTAAACAAATCAGATATTGATTGATGATAATAGATCCATCAATCACCAAAATATTCTAAATACTAAATATCAAATGAAGCCACAAAAAAGATCAGATCAGAACCGACAATAACAATGGAGAACCATTGCAAAAATTTTGAACCATTAAGACATTTTCTTGAATACCAAACAGTGACCTTGAGACATTTTGCCCAATCTAGAGGTGTGCAAGAGCAGCTTTGCTCTGGACAGTGTGGGAAAAAAGGAATGCTAGAATTTTTCAAGAGAAGGAAAGAAGCACACAAGAATAGAGGTGCCAATTGGACTGGATTTGGTCCAACCCGATCCAGTCCAATGTGAATCCACTTACAAATGGACTGTACCCAATGGTCCCAATCCAGTCCAAATTCAATACAAACCAAATCCAATCCAATCCAATAAAATGTAAATGGACTGGATTGGATCCAATCCAAACCAAATGAAATATAAAAAATTATATAAAAAAGTAGAACATATAAGAAATTACAAAAATATATTAAAATGAAGAAAATCTGAAAATTACAAAAATATACCCTTTTGGCATTAAAAAAGCACTTTTGTAAAAGTGCTTTCATAAAAGTATTTTGATAAAAACACTTTCATAAAAGTGTTTTCGTAAAATGACTTTTATAAAAGAACTTCTACGAAGTTCTTTTATAAAAGTTCTTTCACAAAAGTACTTTTATAAATGTACTTTCATATAAGTGCTTTTACAAAAGTACTTCCGTAAAAGTGCTTTCATAAAAGTTATTTTTTAAAAGTACTTTTATAAAAGTAGTTCCATAAAAGTGCTTTTATAAAAATGCATCCATAAAAGTGCTTTCATAAAAGTACTTTTATAAAAGTACTTCCATAAAAGTTCTTTTGTAAAAGTGCTTTTGTATAAAAGTACTTTTATAAAAGTATTTTCATAAAAGTACTTTTGTAAAAGTGCTTTTATTAAAGTGCTTTCGTAAAAGTGCTTTTATAAAACTGCTTCTGTAAAAGTGCTTTAATAAAAGTATGTTTGTAAAAGTGCTTTCGTAAAAGTACATTTTATAAAATTACTTTTTATAAAAGTGCTTTTGTAAAAGTGTTTTCATAAAAGTGTTTTCATAAAAGTGATTTTATGTCGGCTTTAGTTTTGATCAGTTTCAAATTGGACAAGGGTTTGGCCTCATGATCGGATTATTGGAAATTTGGTTTAGGTCCAATTCAGACCAATAAGAATATGGACCGATTTATTTTGGATTGGCCCAATCCAATAATTATAATGGACTGTCCAAATCCGATTTGATAAGGTTTGGATCGGATTGGATCCAATCCAAAACCGATCGATTGACACCCCTACACAAGAATTAAAAGAGTGCATCTTACATAGGGCTATCTTGTGGCTGAAATCCTTGGACTTTATTTCATCAATTCTCTTTTAATGATCTTTGGAGGCATTGGACAACAATGGCAAGTAGCTCATCTAGGAAGAATAAGGTGTATATGTGTTGGGAAGCCCCTCCTGAAGGATTTCTGAAGTTAAATTTTGATGGCAGTAGTGAAGGTAACTTAGGTCCTCTGGGATGGGATGGGTTATAAGGAATGAAACTGGTAATGTGGCTTTCGTATACTTCGGTCCTATAAGTGTGGAGAACTCCTCTAGGGCAGAAATACTAGCTGCCCTCCAAGGGGTACAATGTGCAGTACAGCTAGGAATGCAACATCTACTAATAAAGGGTGACTCCAAGGTGGTGGCAGGGTGGCTGCAGAACCCAGATAATGTGGTCTAGTGCTACAAAAATGAGCTAACAAAATTCAAGTGGCTGACAAGGAATATGATTGTAAAGATACAATGGGTGGGGAGGTCAGCTAATGCTATGGCTGATAGCTAGCCAAGAAAGGGGCAAATAGGGAATAATTGTAATTTGTTTCTTTTTTGTCAGTTGGGAGAGGTTGCAACTCGTGTCTCTCCTTAAACACTTGTAACTTTTTCTCTCCATTCTCTAATAAAATATTTTTTATTATTCATCAAATCTTCCAAACAAATATAGGCATCTTTTTACAGTAATAACCCAACTGTTTCAGATATCATTCTCTAATAAAATCTTATTACTTATCAAAAAAAAAAAGTAGTTACCTTGAGATCCAGTATCACATGCTAATATTGATAATCATAAATAGACTAGAGAAGTTGCAGAGCTTCTTTAACACTTCTTTGAAAAGTTAGAACTCCCAAAGTAAACACCAAACTTGACTATATGACCAGCAACCAACCTTTAAGACAATAACAACTAATATGTAACATAGAAACCAGAATCCGCTTGAAGATATGAAATGGTTTAGATGCTAGGGAATATGATCCACAAGACGAGGGGAAATATAAATCCTTCCATAGAAGGAGTCCTTCCAGAGAGCCAACAAAAGAGGAAATCCCAAAAAAGAGGCTCTAATAGCATTAGTACTAAGTAATATGAGTTTCTGTTATTGATAAAAAATTAGCATTAATAATAATGACCGGAAGATGCCCTAGTTTACCAACCATATTGGATTTCCTTGCCCAAATGATCCCTTGATATTCTTTCTGTTATAAAAACGACCTCAACTCTAAAAGCTCAAGTCTAGGTTCCACCAGTTGTGAAAGAATCCAAATATGATGTTACTTTTTCCTGGTTTCCGAAAGAAGCAATAAGAAGCAATATCACCCCTTTCGGGGTCTAGTAAAATTTCAAAAAATGATGAAAATATTCACAACTAGTCCTCACTGAATGGTAAAAGTCCCTGACAAATTGTTTCACAGATTCAAGCACCATGGACCTCGCGTGAACAGTAAGGTGAACAGCAACTCAATTGCTAGTGTTCCTTGGTTCACCAAACTGCTTTTCGCACTAAACCTGCTCTGATACAATGTCAACTAAGCAAAAAGTGTATAGTAAATCAAGTAGAAATAGAGAAAACACCAAGATTTAATGTGGTTTAGCTCGATATCTTACATCTACGGAAAAAGAGGGAAAAAAAATATCCACTATGAGAACAAGAATTACATGCTTAAACTCTCTACAGACTCAGAATAGAATATCTATTCACTCAACCCTAATCTCATACAATCAATGGCTTAAATAAGCAAAAGACCATATCAAAATTTTACATAGGCCCTGCTTTATACGTACAATGATGTTTTCATGTCAAAAGTGTACCCCCAATGGTCCAATCTTGGTTAGTATATGGTACTTGATGCAACTATTTCTTGCCATTGAGCAGAGTAGGAAGAGGGTCTCCATCACAAACAGGAAGAACAAAGCGTGAGCAAGAAACATTCGAGCCGGTACACATGGCAAGCTCGTTGACAAACTGACATCCCAGACCTGATCAATCCACTTTGTAATTGAACAAGCTGGCGTTCGGTCCAACTAAGGCAATAGATTTCTCAAGCCAAACCGCAACTTCGAGTAGAGCAGGTTGGTGTGCAATCATCTATTGTTTGTGCAAAATAGGTAGCGAGGGAGTTGATCAATGAATGGGCCCTGTACGTCAATCCCGCAGAACAAACGAGGATGGAATAGAATGAGCCCATCCTGATCATGTACATAGCAATGGATCTGGGTTCCGGGTCCAGGTGGGGGACCTCTTGATACGACGTTTTTGGGGTGTCAGTCCAAATCCCACAAAATCCAAGTTACAGAGGCAGGCTAGATGCCTAGGTGTAGTGGTGTCAATTGGACTGGATTTGGTCCAATCAGATCCAGTCCAATGTGAGTCCATTACAAAATGGACCAGGTCCAATCCAATTCAATTCAATGAATATTTTGGATCATTTTGGACTGGTCCATTTCAATGCTTGGACCACCCAATTTGTTCAAATTTGTTTTAATTTAGATTAATTCTAATCCAAATCTGGTCCATTGACACCTATATTCTATCTTCTATCGATGGACCAGATATTGGCTCAATCCAACCCAATCCAATATAAATTTATTGTGGATGGACCAGGTCCAATCCAATCCAATAAATACTTTGGACCATTAATTCTGGATTGATCCAATTCAATGTGTCTTGTTGGTCAGTCCAATTGGTCCAAATTGATTTTGGTTTGGATAGGGTTCAATCCAAAACCGGTCCATTGACACCCCTACCTAGGTGGGGGCTGTGGGGCTAATTTTGTGCATTATAGGTTGTGACCTCCGAGCCAAAATCTGCCTGATCATAGTAGAAGGTAACTAGCAAAGTTGAGAACGTACCCAAGCCCGAAGGGTCCATTGAAATGTAGGGGTGCAACTTGGGCAGGCTTAACCTGAGCCCGGCCCGGCCCAACCCGATTTTTTTCACGGTTGGGTTAAATTTTCTGGGCCTCGGGTTGGGGCTGGGCTTGAAAAGGCGGGTTTTTATTTTTTTCAGGTTGAGGCGTTGGGTAACCTGAGCCTGGCCCGATGTATTGTACATGTAGTATATATTTGAATCAATGAATCGTATGTTAATATGTTATTATGTTGGCTTAATGATAATTGTTTAATTAGTAAATTACTAATTTAATATTAGGTGCCATGTGTCAATTGTCAATGCCATTACTCAAAATCGTTAATTAGTTTCTTTAAGTTTCTTTTTTCTAAACACGATTTCCCTTTTTCACTCTATGTGTCTATGAGACTTTGACTTTTCAAATTCTTTTATCTTTCAAATTCTTTTAATTCGAATGCCATTATAACAAGTTTACGATATTAATTAAGGAAACCTAAAGGCCAAACTGCCAAAAGCCCAAAAGTCCAAAGCGAGTGAAAACTCATTATGACAAGTTCACAACATTAATTAAGGAAACCCAAAACGAGTGAAAATTCATTAGGCTGATTAAATTTTAATATGGGGCTTTGGCCTTTGGGCTGATTAACCAATTCAAGTTTGGTCCGAGCCTGAATCCAATCCAAGTGCCTAAAATTTTAGTACGGGCTAGGATTGGGTTAATAATTTGGGCTTGACCTCGGGCTCAGGCTTTAGGTCCAATTCTTAGGGTTGGGCCTGGGTTGAGCTAAAACCCGGCCCAACCCGCCCGACTTGCACCCCTATTGAAATATATTGCTTACCATGTTGTGTCAGCTCTCTGCCAAATCTTTGTATAACTTTACTTTTCCAATATTGAAAATTAGCTCCGAAGTAGGATTCTTTTGTTATACTTTTTTTTGGGAAATTATCTAAAACACCCCCTCATTTTAATAATGTTCAAAACTTCTCTCGACTTTTAAATTTCTCCAAAGAACCCTATGGTAGAGATATTCCATTAAATTGCAAGCGAAAGAAAGTAAAATTATTACTCTACCCATCACACATAGTGTAATGTTCAGACGTGTGTGTTTTAACATACCCAAAATACCCTTAAAAATGTCTGTTATAAAAATGAACTAATTGCCACTGACCCACAGATGAAAACCCATTGAAGTGAGAAATTGTTGAGCATCAAGATTGCATGAATATTATTTGTACATTAAATGGATGGTCATGCTCAAAGCTTAGGTCTTTGCAACTAATAGACAGGTTAGTTTAATGTTTGGATTTAGCCATACCCAAGAATGTAAATTGAACACAAAAGAGAAAATTAAATTTGCAGGAATAAATTATGGGTTCAACTATGTACCGAAAAAGCTTGTAAGTAATCAACCAGTATCATAAAAGTGGTAACCAATCAGATGGTATTTGCTAAATTTCATGGAGGTTTTGATTGGTCAAAGCTATACATGCACCATACCTTTCCAGCAGTATAGATATTTTCATGAATTGTATATTCATTACATTTTTTTTTTCTGTTTTTTTTAACCCCAAACTTTACCCCTGTGGAGGGGGGCACTTGGATCCTTCATAAATGTTGTTAACAAGAGGTACAGAGATGAACAATCTTAATCTTATAAGGATTACAATAGAGATGATGGAGTTTGAAGGAAGAGTCATGACTCTAGCCAGAAGCCGAGAACCGTGCATGGGAAAAAGAGTCATGAGGGAAGAGTCGTATGAGGAATCACGGGAAAAAGAGTAATGTCTACACCCATTCTCTTCACACATGTTATAGGCACTCCAGATCTGCTAAATCTACCAACAGAAAATACCACTGCATGTATTGGTAACATCTTCCCATGAATGACAAGGGGAGATATTTCCAATGCACAGCTGTAATGTCCCGTGGGTAAGTATGTGGGAACACAGGGAGATATTTCCGATGCACAGCTGTAATGTCTTATGGGTATGGATGTGGGAACACAACTCATGAGTAGAAATCTCAACCCGAGCCCTGTTACAGAATATTGTGTCTTGGTAGAAGAATATAATTTATAAAACTCTGATAGAGGCTTTGGTGATAAATTCAGGTTTGACCTGGGGTTGGGCCAGGCCAAGCCTGAGGGTTGCACCAGAGTTAGGTATGGGTTGATCTTCTACCTCACCCAATCTGCCCAAGATTAACAGGAAAATCTATCACAACAAGAAAAATGGGCAGGTAGTTTTTAAACTGGCACATGGGCGACTGCCGCTGAAATCTTAAAATATAATTTATAAAACTCTGATAGGAGGCGTTGGATGATAAACTCAGGTTTCACCTCGGGTTGGCTAGGCCAAGCATGAGAATTGCATCAGAGTTAGGTCTGGGTTGATCTTCAACCTCACCCAATCTGCCCAAGATTAACAGGAAAAATTATCACAACAAAAAAAGTGGGCAGGTAGTTTTAAAACTAGCACATGGGCAACTACCGCTAAAATCATAAAATATATAATTTATAAAACTCTGATAGGGGGCTTTGGTTGATAAACTCAAGTTTCACCGCGGGTTGGGCGAGGCCAAGCCTGAGGGTTGCATCAGAGTTAGGTCTGGGTTGATCTTCAACCTCACCCAATCTGCCCAAGATTAAAAGGAAAATTTATCACAACAAGAAAAATGGGCAGGTGGTTTTTAAACTGGCACATGGGCGACTGCCGCTGAAATCTTAAAGTATATAATTTATAAAACTCTGATAGGGGGCTTTGGATGATAAACTCAGGTTTCACCTCGGGTTGGGCGAGGCCAAGCCTGAGGGTTGCATCAGAGTTAGGTCTGGGTTGATCTTCAACCTCACCCAATCTGCCCAAGATTAATAGGAAAAATTATCACAACAAAAAAAGTGGGCAGGTAGTTTTTAAACTAGCACATGGGCGACTACCGCTAAAATCATAAAATATATAATTTATAAAACTCTAATAGGGGGCTTTGGTTGATAAACTCAGGTTTCACCGCGGGTTGGGCCAGGCCAAGCCCGAGGGTTGCATCAGAGTTAGGTCTGGGTTGATCTTCAACCTCACCCAATCTGCCCAAGATTAAAAGGAAAATTTATCACAACAAGAAAAATGGGCAGGTAGTTTTTAAACTGGCACATGAGCGACTGCCGCTGAAATCTTAAAGTATATAATTTATAAAACTCTGATAGGGGGCTTTGGTTGATAAACTCAGGTTTCACCTCGGGTTGGGCCAGGCCAAGCCTGAGGGTTGCATCAGAGTTAGGTCTGGGTTGATCTTCAACCTCACCCAATCAGCCCAAGATTAACAGTAAATCTATCACAACAAGAAAAGTGGGTAGGTAGTTTTTAAACTGGCACATGGGCGACTGCCGCTGAAATCTTAAAGTATATAATTTATAAAACTCTGACAGGGGGCTTTGGTTGATAAACTCAGGTTCCACCTCGGGTTGGGCCAAGCCAAGCCTGAGGATTGCATTAGAGTTAGGTCTGGGTTGATCTACAACCTCACCAAATCTGCCCAAGATTAACAGGAAAATCAATCACAACAAAAAAATGGTCAGGTGGTTTTTAAACTGGCACATAGGCGACAGCTGCTGAAATCTTAAACTATAATTTATAAAACTCTGATAGGGGGCTTTGGTTGATAAACTCAAGTTTAACCTCGGTTTGGGCCAAGCCAAGCCGGAAGATTGCATTAGAGTTAGGACTGGGTTGATCTTCAACCTCACCGAATCTGCCCAAAATTAACAGGAAAATCTATCACAACAAGAAAAATGGGCAGGTAGTTTTTAAACTGGCACATGGGCGACTGCCGCTGAAATCTTAAAGTATATAATTTATAAGACTCTGATAGGGGGGTTTGGTTGATAAACAAAAGTTTCACCTCGGGTTGGGCCAGGCCAAGTCTGAGGGTTGCATCAGAGTTAGGTCTGGGTTGATCTTCAACCTCACCCAATCTACCCAAGATTAATAGGAAAATCTATCACAACAAGAAAAATGGGCAGTTAGTTTTTAAACTGGCACATGGGCGACTGCCAATGAAATCATAAAGTATATAATTTATAAAACTCTGATAGGGGCTTTGGTTGATAAACTCAGGTTTCACCTCGGGTTGGGCCAGGCCAAGCCTGAGGGTTGCATTAGAGTTAGGTCTAGGTTGAACTTCAACCTCACCCAATCTGCCCAAGATTAATAGGAAAATCTATCACAACAAGAAAAATGGGCAGGTAGTTTTTAAACTAGCACATGGGCGACTGCCGCTGTATTCTTAGAATATATAATTTATAAAACTCTGATAGGGGGCTTTGGTTGATAAACTCAGGTTTCACCTCGGGTTGGGCCAGGCCAAGACTGAGGATTGCATTAGAGTTAGGACTGGGTTGATCTTCAACCTCACCCAATCTGCCCAAAATTAACAGGAAAATCTATCACAACAAGAAAAATGGGCAGGTAGTTTTTAAACTGGCACATGGGTGACAGCCGCTGAAATCTTAAAGTATATAATTTAGAAAACACTGATAGGGGGGTTTGGTTGATAAACTAAAGTTTCACCTCGCGTTGGGCCAGGCCAAGCCTGAGGGTTGCAACAGAGTTAGGTCTGGGTTGATCTTCAACCTCACCCAATCTGCCCAAGATTAACAGGAAAATCTATCACAACAAGAAAAATGAGCAGGTAGTTTTTAAACTGGCACATGGGCGACTGCCGCTGAAATCTTAAAGTATAAAATTTATAAAACTCTGATAGGGGGCTTTGGTTGATAAACTCAAGTTTCACCTCGGGTTGGGCCAGGCCATGCCTGAGGGTTGCATCCGAGTTAGGTCTGGGTTGATCTTCAACCTCACCCAATCTGCCCAAGATTAACAGGAAAATCTATCACAACAAGAAAAATGGGCAGTTAGTTTTTAAACTGGCACATGGGTGACTACCGCTGAAATCTTAAAATATATAATTTATAAAACTCTGATAGGGGGCATTGGTTGATAAACTAAAGTTTCACCTCGGGTTGGGCCAGGCCAAGCCTGAGGGTTGCATCAGAGTTAGGTCTGGGTTGATCTACAACCTCACCCAATCTGCCCAAGATTAACAGGAAAATCAATCACAACAAAAAAATGGTCAGGTGGTTTTTAAACTGGCACATAGGCGACAGCTGCTGAAATCTTAAACTATAATTTATAAAACTCTGATAGGGGGCTTTGGTTGATAAACTCAAGTTTAACCTCGGTTTGGGCCAAGCCAAGCCGGAAGATTGCATTAGAGTTAGGACTGGGTTGATCTTCAACCTCACCGAATCTGCCCAAAATTAACAGGAAAATCTATCACAACAAGAAAAATGGGCAGGTAGTTTTTAAACTGGCACATGGGCGACTGCCGCTGAAATCTTAAAGTATATAATTTATAAGACTCTGATAGGGGGGTTTGGTTGATAAACAAAAGTTTCACCTCGGGTTGGGCCAGGCCAAGTCTGAGGGTTGCATCAGAGTTAGGTCTGGGTTGATCTTCAACCTCACCCAATCTACCCAAGATTAATAGGAAAATCTATCACAACAAGAAAAATGGGCAGTTAGTTTTTAAACTGGCACATGGGCGACTGCCAATGAAATCATAAAGTATATAATTTATAAAACTCTGATAGGGGCTTTGGTTGATAAACTCAGGTTTCACCTCGGGTTGGGCCAGGCCAAGCCTGAGGGTTGCATTAGAGTTAGGTCTAGGTTGAACTTCAACCTCACCCAATCTGCCCAAGATTAATAGGAAAATCTATCACAACAAGAAAAATGGGCAGGTAGTTTTTAAACTAGCACATGGGCGACTGCCGCTGAATTCTTAGAATATATAATTTATAAAACTCTGATAGGGGGCTTTGGTTGATAAACTCAGGTTTCACCTCGGGTTGGGCCAGGCCAAGACTGAGGATTGCATTAGAGTTAGGACTGGGTTGATCTTCAACCTCACCCAATCTGCCCAAAATTAACAGGAAAATCTATCACAACAAGAAAAATGGGCAGGTAGTTTTTAAACTGGCACATGGGTGACAGCCGCTGAAATCTTAAAGTATATAATTTAGAAAACACTGATAGGGGGGTTTGGTTGATAAACTAAAGTTTCACCTCGCGTTGGGCCAGGCCAAGCCTGAGGGTTGCAACAGAGTTAGGTCTGGGTTGATTTTCAACCTCACCCAATCTGCCCAAGATTAACAGGAAAATCTATCACAACAAGAAAAATGAGCAGGTAGTTTTTAAACTGGCACATGGGCGACTGCCGCTGAAATCTTAAAGTATAAAATTTATAAAACTCTGATAGGGGGCTTTGGTTGATAAACTCAAGTTTCACCTCGGGTTGGGCCAGGCCATGCCTGAGGGTTGCATCCGAGTTAGGTCTGGGTTGATCTTCAACCTCACCCAATCTGCCCAAGATTAACAGGAAAATCTATCACAACAAGAAAAATGGGCAGTTAGTTTTTAAACTGGCACATGGGTGACTACCGCTGAAATCTTAAAATATATAATTTATAAAACTCTGATAGGGGGCATTGGTTGATAAACTAAAGTTTCACCTCGGGTTGGGCCAGGCCAAGCCTGAGGGTTGCATCAGAGTTAGGTCTGGGTTGATCTACAACCTCACCCAATCTGCCCAAGATTAACAGGAAAATCAATCACAACAAAAAAATGGTCAGGTGGTTTTTAAACTGGCACATAGGCGACAGCTGCTGAAATCTTAAACTATAATTTATAAAACTCTGATAGGGGGCTTTGGTTGATAAACTCAAGTTTAACCTCGGTTTGGGCCAAGCCAAGCCGGAAGATTGCATTAGAGTTAGGACTGGGTTGATCTTCAACCTCACCGAATCTGCCCAAAATTAACAGGAAAATCTATCACAACAAGAAAAATGGGCAGGTAGTTTTTAAACTGGCACATGGGCGACTGCCGCTGAAATCTTAAAGTATATAATTTATAAGACTCTGATAGGGGGGTTTGGTTGATAAACAAAAGTTTCACCTCGGGTTGGGCCAGGCCAAGTCTGAGGGTTGCATCAGAGTTAGGTCAGGGTTGATCTTCAACCTCACCCAATCTACCCAAGATTAATAGGAAAATCTATCACAACAAGAAAAATGGGCAGTTAGTTTTTAAACTGGCACATGGGCGACTGCCAATGAAATCATAAAGTATATAATTTATAAAACTCTGATAGGGGCTTTGGTTGATAAACTCAGGTTTCACCTCGGGTTGGGCCAGGCCAAGCCTGAGGGTTGCATTAGAGTTAGGTCTAGGTTGAACTTCAACCTCACCCAATCTGCCCAAGATTAATAGGAAAATCTATCACAACAAGAAAAATGGGCAGGTAGTTTTTAAACTAGCACATGGGCGACTGCCGCTGAATTCTTAGAATATATAATTTATAAAACTCTGATAGGGGGCTTTGGTTGATAAACTCAGGTTTCACCTCGGGTTGGGCCAGGCCAAGACTGAGGATTGCATTAGAGTTAGGACTGGGTTGATCTTCAACCTCACCCAATCTGCCCAAAATTAACAGGAAAATCTATCACAACAAGAAAAATGGGCAGGTAGTTTTTAAACTGGCACATGGGTGACAGCCGCTGAAATCTTAAAGTATATAATTTAGAAAACACTGATAGGGGGGTTTGGTTGATAAACTAAAGTTTCACCTCGCGTTGGGCCAGGCCAAGCCTGAGGGTTGCAACAGAGTTAGGTCTGGGTTGATCTTCAACCTCACCCAATCTGCCCAAGATTAACAGGAAAATCTATCACAACAAGAAAAATGAGCAGGTAGTTTTTAAACTGGCACATGGGCGACTGCCGCTGAAATCTTAAAGTATAAAATTTATAAAACTCTGATAGGGGGCTTTGGTTGATAAACTCAAGTTTCACCTCGGGTTGGGCCAGGCCATGCCTGAGGGTTGCATCCGAGTTAGGTCTGGGTTGATCTTCAACCTCACCCAATCTGCCCAAGATTAACAGGAAAATCTATCACAACAAGAAAAATGGGCAGTTAGTTTTTAAACTGGCACATGGGTGACTACCGCTGAAATCTTAAAATATATAATTTATAAAACTCTGATAGGGGGCATTGGTTGATAAACTAAAGTTTCACCTCGGGTTGGGCCAGGCCAAGCCTGAGGGTTGCATCAGAGTTAGGTCCGGGTTGATCTTCAACCTCACCCAATCTGCCCAAGATTAATAGGAAAATCTATCACAACTAGAAAAATGGGCAGTTAGTTTTTAAACTGGCACATGGGTGACTGCCGCAGAAATCTTAATGTATACAATTTATAAAACTCTGATAGGGGGCTTTGGTTGATAAACTCAGGTTTCACCTCGGGTTGGGCCAGGCCAAGCCTGAGGGTTGCAATAGAGTTAGGTCTAGGTTGAACTTTAGCCTCACCCAATCTGCCCAAGATTAATAGGAAAATCTATGCCAACAAGAAAAATGGGCAGGTAGTTTTTAAACTGCCACATGGGCGATGGCCGCTGTGATCTTAAATAATATAACTTTTTAAAATCTGGTAGGGGGCTTTGGATGATAAACTCAGGTTTCACCTCGGGTTGGGCCAGGCCAAGCCTGATGATTGCATTAGAGTTAGGACTGGGTTGATCTTCAACCTCACCCAATTTGCCCAAAATTAATAGGAAAATCTATCACAACAAGAAAAATGGGCAGGTAGTTTTTAAACTGGCACATGGGCGACTGCCGCGGAAATCTTAAAATATTTAATTTATAAAACTCTGATAGGGGGCTTTGGTCGATAAACTCATGTTTCACCTCGGGTTGGGCCAGGCCAAGCCTGTGGGTTGCATCCGAGTTAGGTCTGGGTTGATCTTCAACCTCACCCAATATTCCCAAGATTAATAGGAAAATCTATCACAACAAGAAAAATGGGCAGTTAGTTTTTAAACTGGCACATGGGCGACTGCCGCTGAAATCATAAAGTATATAATTTATAAAACTATGATAGGGGCTTTGGTTGATAAACTCAGGTTTCACCTCGGGTTGGGCCAGGCCAAGCCTGAGGGTTGCATTAGAGTTAGGTCAGGGTTGAACTTCAACCTCACCCAATCTGCCCAAGATTAACAGGAAAATCTATCACAACGAGAAAAATGGGCAGGTAGTTCTTAAACTGGCACATGGGCGACTGCCGCAGAAATCTTAGAGTATATAATTTATAAAACTCTGATAGGCGACTTTGGTTGATAAACTCAGGTTTCACCTCGGGTTGGGCCAGCTCAAGCTTGAGGATTGCTTTTGAGTTTGGACTGGGTTGATCTTCAACCTCACCCAATCTGCCCAAAATTAACACGAAAATCTATCACAACAAGAAAAATGGGCAGGTAGTTTTTAAACTGGCACATGGGCGACTGCCGCTCAAATCTTAAAGTATATAATTTATAAAACACAGATAGGGGGGGTTGGTTGATAAACTAAAGTTTCACCTCGCGTTGGGCCAGGCCAAGCCCGAGGGTTGCATCAGAGTTAGGTTTGGGTTGATCTTCAACCTCACCCAATCTGCCAAAGATTAACAGGAAAATCTATCACAACAAGAAAAATGGGCAGGTAGTTTTTAAACTGGCACATGGGCGAGTGCCGCTGAAATCATAAAGTATATAATTTATAAAACTCTGATAGGGGGCTTTGGTTGATAAACTCAAGTTTCACCTCGGGTTGGGCCGGGCCAAGCCTGAGGGTTGCATCAGAGTTAGGTCCGGGTTGATCTTCAACCTAACCCAATCTGCCCAAGATTAACAGGAAAATCTATCACAACAAGAAAAATGGGCAGTTACTTTTTAAATTGGCACAGGGGTGACTGCCGCTGAAATCTTAAAGTATATATTTTATAAAACTCTGATAGGGGGCTTTGGTTGATAAACTAAAGTTTCACCTCGGGTTGGGCCAGGCCAAGCCTGATGGTTGCATCAGAGTTAGGTCTGGGTTGATCTTCAACCTCACCCAATCTGCCCATGATTAACAGGAAAATCTATCACAACAAGAAAAATGGGCAGTTAGTTTTTCAACTGGCACATGGGCGACTGCCGCTGAAATCTTAAAGTATATAATTTATAAAACTCTGATAGGGGGCTTTGGTTGATAAACTCAGGTTTCACCTCGGGTTGGGCTAGGCCAAGCCTGAGGGTTGCATTAGAGTTAGGTCTAGGTTGAACTTGAACCTCACCCAATCTGCCCAAGATTAATAGGAAAATCTATCACAACAAGAAAAATGGGAAGGTAGTTTTTAAACTGGCACATGGGCGACTGCCGCTGAAATCTTAAAGTATATAATATATAAAACTCTGATAGGGGTCTTTGGTTGATAAACTCATGTTTCACCTCGGGTTGGGCCAGGCCAAGCCTGAGGGTTGCATCTGAGTTAGGTCTAGGTTGATTTTCAACCTCCCCAAATCTGCCTAAGATTAGTAGGAAAATCTATCAAAACAAGAAAAATGAGCAGGTAGTTTTTAAACTGGCACATGGGCGACTACCGCTGAAATCATAAAGTATATAATTTATAAAACTCTGATTGGGGCTTTGGTTTATAAACTCTGGTTTCACCTCTGGTCAGGCCAGGCCAAGCCTGAGGGTTGCATCAGAGTTAAGTCTGGGTTGATTTTCAACCTCACCCAATCTGCCAAAGATTAACAGGAAAATCAATCACAACAAGAAGAATGGGCAGGTAGTTTTTAAAGTGGCACATGGGCGACTGCCACTGAAATCATAAAATATACAATTTATAAAACTCTAGTAGGTGGCTTTGGTTGATAAACTCAGGTTTCACCTCGGGTAGGGCCAGGCCAAGCCCAACTCGGCCGTCGCCCATGTGCCAGTTTATAAAACTCTGATAGGGGGCTTTGGTTGATAACCTCAGGCTTCACCTCGGGTTAGGCTAGGCCAAGCCGGAGGGTTGCATTAGAGTTAGGTCTAGGTTGATCTTCAACCTCCCCGAATCTGTCCAAGATTAACAGGAAAATCTATAACAACAAGAAAAGTGGGTAGGCAGTTTTTAAACTGGCACATGGGCGACTGCCGCTGAAATCTTAAAGTATATAACGTTTGAAACTCTGATAGGGGGCTTTGGTTGAGAAACTCTGGTTTCACCTCGTGGTGGGCCAGGCCAAGCCTGAGGGTTGCATCAGAGTTAGGTCTGGGTTGATCTTCAACCTCACCCAATCTGCCCAAGATTAACAGGAAAATCTATCACAACAAGAAAAATGGGCAGTTAGTTTTTAAACTGGCACATGGGCGACTGCCGCTGAAATCTTAAAATATATAATTTATAAATCTCTGATAGGGGGCTTTGGTTGATAAAATCAGGTTTCACCTCGCGTTGGGCCAGGCCAAGCCTGAAGGTTGCATCAGAGTTAGGTCTGGGTTGATCTTCAACCACACCCAATCTGCCCAAGATTAACAAGAAAATCAATCACAACAAGAAAAATGAGCAGGTAGTTTTTAAACTGGCACATGGGCGACTACCGCTGAAATCATAAAGTATATAATTTATAAAACTCTGATAGGGGGCTTTGGTTGATAAACTCAGGTTTCACCTCGGGTTGGGCCCGGCCAAGCCTGAGGATTGCATTAGAGTTAGGTCTCGGTTGATCTACAACCTCTCCCAATCTACCCAAGATTAACAGGAAAATCAATCACAATAAAAAAATGCGCAGGTAGTTTTTAAAATGGCACACGGGCGACTGCCGATGAAATCTTAAACTATATAATTTATAAAACTCTGATAGGGGGCTTTGGTGGATAAACTCTAGTTTCACCTCGGGTCGGGCCAGGCCAATCCTGAGGGTGGCATCAGAGTTAGGTCTGGGTCGATCTTCAACCTCACCCAATCTGCCCAAGACTAATAGGAAAATCTATCACAACAAGAAAAATGGGCAGTTAGTTTTTAAACTGGCACATGGGTGACTGCTGCTGAAATCTTAAAGTATATAATTTATAAAACTCTAATAGGTGGCTTTGGTTGATAAACTCAGGTTTCACCTCGGGTTTGGCCAGGCCAAGTTTGAAGGTTGCATCAGAGTTAGGTTTGGGTTGATCCTCAACCACACCCAATCTGCCGAAGATTAACAGGAAAATCAATCACAACAAGAAAAATGAGCAGGTAGTTTTTAAACTGGCACATGGGCGACTGCCGCTGAAATCTTATAATATATTATTTATAAAATCTGATAGGTGGCTTTGGTTGATAAACTCTGGTTTCACCTCGGGTTGGGCCCGGCCAAGCCTGAGGATTGCATTAGAGTTAGGTCTGGGTTGATCTAAAACCTCACCCAATCTACCCAATATTAATAGGTAAATCAATCACAACAAAAAAATGCGCATGTAGTTTTTAAAATGGCACATGGGCGACTGCCGCCGAAATCTTAAACTATAAAATTTATAAAACTCTGATAGGGGGCTTTGGTTGATAAACTCAAGTTTCACCTCGGGTCGGGCCAGGCCAAGCCTGAGGGTTGCATCAGAGTTAGGCCTCGGTTGATCTTCAACCTCACCCAATCTGCCAAAAATTAACAGGAAAATCTATCACAACAAGATTAATGGGCAGGTAGTTTTTAAACTGGCACATGGGCGACTGCCGCTGAAATCTTAAAGTATATAATTTATAAAATACTGATGGGGGGGTTTGGTTGATAAACTAAAGTTTCACCTCGCGTTGGGCCAGGCCAAGCCTGAGGGTTGCATTAGAGTTAGGTCTGGGTTGATCTTCAACCTCACCCAATCTGCCCAAGATTAACAGGAAAATCTATTACAACAAGAAAAATGGGCAGGTAGTTTTTAAACTGACACATGGGCGACTGCCGATGAAATCTTAAAGTATATAATTTATAAAACTCTGATAGGGGGCTTTGGTTGATAAACTCAAGTTTCACCTCGGGTTGGGCCAGGCCAAGCCTGAGGGTTGCATCAGAGTTTGGTCTGGGTTGATCTTCAACCTCACCCAATCTGCCCAAGATTAACAGAAAAATCTATCACAACAAGAAAAAAGGGCAGTTAGTTTTTAAACTGGCACATGGCTGACTGCCGCTGAAATCTTAAAGTATATAATTTATAAAACTCTGATAGTGGGCTTTGG
The DNA here is from genome assembly GCF_055504915.1 of Nelumbo nucifera. NCBI lineage: Eukaryota > Viridiplantae > Streptophyta > Magnoliopsida > Proteales > Nelumbonaceae > Nelumbo > Nelumbo nucifera. Next base: position 97,130,007 of record NC_142649.1, read on the forward strand.
TTGATAAACTAATGTTTCATCCCGGGTTGGGCCAGGCCATGCCTGAGGGTTGCCTCAGAGTTAGGTCTGTGTTGATCTTCAACCTCACCCAATCTGCCCAAGATTAACAGGAAAATCTATCACAACAAGGAAAATGGGCAGTTAGTTTTTAAACTGGCACATGAGCGACTGCCGCTGAAATCTTAAAGTATATAATTTATAAATCTCTGATAGGGGGCTTTGGTTGATAAACTCAGGTTTCACCTCGGGTTGGGCCAGGCCAAGCCTGAGGGTTGCATTAGAGTTAGGTCTGGGTTGAGCTTCAACCTCACCTAATCTGCCAAAGATTAACAGGAAAATCAATCACAACAAAAAAAATGGGAAGGTAGTTTCTAAACTGGCACATGGGCGACTGCCGTTCAGATCTTAGAGTATATAATTTATAAAACTCTGATAGGGGTCTTTGGTTGATAAACTCAGGTTTCTCCTCGGGTTGGGCCAGGCCAAGCCTGAGGATTGCATTACAGTTAGGACTGTGTTGATCATCAACCTCACCCAATTTGCCCAAAATTAACAGGAAAATCTATCATGACAAGAAAAATGGGCATGTAGTTTTTAAACTGGCACATGGGCGACTGCCGTTGAAATCTTAATGTATATAATTTATAAAATACTGATAGGGGGGTATGGTTGATAAACTAAAGTTTCACCTCGGGTTGGGCCAGGCCAAGCCTGAGGGTTGCGTCAGAGTTTGGTCTGCGTTGATCTTCAACCCCACCCAATCTGCCCAAGATTAACAGGAAAATCTATCACAACAAGAAAAATGGGCAGGTAGATTTTAAACTGGCACATGGGCGACTGCCGCTGAAATCATAAAGTATATAATTTATAAAACTCTGATAAAGGCTTTGGTTGATAAACTCAAGTTTCACCTCTGGTTGGGCCAGGCCAAGCCCGTGGGTTGCGTCAGAGTTAGGTCTGGGTTGATCTTCAATCTCACCCAATCTGCCGAAGATTAACAGGAAAATCTATCACAACAAGAAAAATGGGCAGTTAGTTTTTAAACTGGCACATGGGTGACTACCGCTGAAATCTTAAAGTATATAATTTATAAAACCCTGATAGGGGGCATTGGTTGATAAACTAATGTTTCACCTCGGGTTGGGCCAGGCCAAGCCTGTGGGTTGCATCAGAGTTAGGTCCGGGTTGATCTTCAACCTCACCCAATCTGCTCAAGATTAATAGGAAAACCAATCCCAACAAGAAAAATGGGCAGGTAGTTTTTAAACTGCCACATGGGCGGCTGCCGCTGAGATCTTAAATTATATAACTTATAAAACTCTGGTAGGGGGCTTTGGTTGATAAACTCAGGTTTCACCTCGGGTTGGGCCAGGCCAAGCTTGATGATTGCATTAGAGTTTGGACTGGGTTGATCTTCAACCTCACCCAATTTGCCCAAAATTAACAGGAAAATCTATCACAACAAGAAAAATGGGCAGGTAGTTTTTAAACTGGCACATGGGCGACTGCCGCGGAAATCTTAAAATATTTAAATTATAAAACTCTGATAGGGGGCTTTGGTTGATAAACTCAAGTTTCACCTCGGGTTGGGCCAGGCCAAGCCTGAGGGTTGCATCCGAGTTAGGTCTGGGTTGATCTTCAACCTCACCCAATCTGCCCAAGATTAATAGGAAAATCTATCACAACAAGAAAAATGGGCTGTTAGTTTTTAAACTGGCACATGGGCGATTACTACTGAAATCATAAAGTATATAAAGTATAAAACTTTGATAGGGGATCTGGTTGATAAACTCAGGTTTCACCTCGGGTTAGGCCAGGCCAAGCCTGAGGGTTGCATTAGAGTTAGCTCTGGGTTGAACTTCAACCTCACCCAATCTGCCCAAGATTAACAGGAAAATCAATCACAACAAGAAAAATGGGCAGGTAGTTTTTAAACTGGCACATTGGTGATTGCCGCTGAAATCTTAAAGTATCTAATTTATAAAACTCTGATAGGGGGCTTTGGTTGATAAAATAAAGTTTCACCTCGGGTCGGGCCAGGCGAAGCCTGAGGGTTGCATCAGAGTTAGGTCTGGGTTGATCTTCAACCTCACCCAATCTGCCCATGATTAACAGGAAAATCTATCACAACAAGAAAAATGGGCAGTCTGTTTTTAAACTGGCACATGGGCGACTGCCGCTGAAATCATAAAGTATATAATTTATGAAACTCTGATTGAAGGCTTTGGTTGATAAACTCAGGTTTCACCTCGGGTTGGGCCAGGCCAAGCCTGAGGGTTGCATTTGAGTTAGGTCTAGGTTGAATTTCAACCTCACCCAATCTGCCCAAGATTGACAGGAAAATCTATAACAACAAGAAAAATGGGCAGGTTGTTTTTAAACTGGCACTTGGGCGACTGCCCTTGAAATCTTGAAGTATAAAATATATAAAACTCTGATAGGGGGCTTTGGTTGATAAACTCATGTTTCACCTCGGGTTGTGCCAGGCCAAGCCTGAGGGTAGCATCTGAGTTAGGTCTAGGTTGATTTTCAACCTCACCCAATCTGCCCAAGATTAGCAGGAAAATCTATCAAAACAAGAAAAATGGGCAGGTAGTTTTTAAACTGGCACATGGGCGACTACCGCTGAAATCTTAAAGTATATAATTTATAAAACTCTGATAGGGGGCTTTTGTTTATAAACTATGGTTTCACCTCTGGTCAGGCCAGGCCAAGCCTGAGGGTTGCATCAGAGTTAAGTCTGGGTTGATCTTCAACCTCACCCAATCTGCCAAAGATTTACACGTAAATCAATTACAATAAGAAGAATGGCCAGGTAGTTTTTATAGTGGCACATGGGCTACTGCCACTGAAATCATAAAATATACAATTTATAAAACTCTAGTAGGGCGCTTTGGTTGATAAACTCTGGTTTCACCTCGGGTTGGGCCCGGCCAAGCCTGAGGGTTGCATTAGAGTTAGGTCTGGGTTGATCTCCAACTTCACCCATTTTGCCCAAGATTAAAAGGAAAATCTATCACAACAAGAAAAATGGGCAGTTAGTTTTTAAACTGGCACATGGGCGACTGCCGCTGAAATCTTAAAATATATAATTTATAAATCTCTGATAGGGGGATTTGGTTGATAAACTCAGGTTTCACATCGGGTTGGGCCATGCCAAGCCTGAGGTTTGCATCAGAGTTAGGTCTGGGTTGATCTTCAACCTCACCCAATCTGCCCAAGATTAACAGGAAAATCTATCACAACAAGAAAAATGGGGAGTTAGTTTTTAAACTGGCACATTGCCGACTGCCGCTGAAATCTTAAAGTATATAATATATAAAACTCTGGCAGGGGGCTTTGGTTTGTAAACTCTGGTTTCACCTCTGGTTTGGCCAGGCGAAGCCTGAGGGTTGCATTAGAGTTAGGACTGGGTTGATCTTCAACCTCACCCAATTTGTCCAAAATTAACAGGAAAATCTATCACAACAAGAAAAATGGGCAGGTAGTTTTTAAACTGGCACATGGGCGACTGCCGCTGAAATCTTAATGTATATAATTTATAAAACACTGAATGGGGGGTTTTGTTGATAAACTAAACTTTCACCTTGGGTTAGGCCAGGCCAAGCCTGAGGATTGCTTCAGAGTTAGGTCTGGGTTGATCTTCAACCTCACCCAATCTGCCCAAGATTAATAGGAAAATCTATCACAACAAGAAAAATGGTCAGGTAGTTTTTAAACTGGAACATGGGCGACTGCCTCTGAAATCTTAAAGTATATAATTTATAAAACTCTGATAGGGGGCTTTGGTTGATAAAATCAAGTTTCACCTCTGGTTGGGCCAAGCCAAGCCTGAGGGTTGCATCAAAGTTTGGTATGGGTTGATCTTCAACCTCACCCAATCTGCCCAAGATTAACAGGAAAATCTATCACAACAAGAAAAATGGGCAGGTAGTTTTTAAACTGGCACATGAGCGACTTCCGCTGAAATCTTAAAGTATATAATTTATAAAACTCTGATAGGGGGCTTTGGTTTGTAAACTCTGGTTTCACCTCTGGTTTGGCCAGGCCAAGCCTGAGGGTTTCATCAGAGTTAAGTCTGGGTTGATCTTCAACCTCACCCAATCTGCCAAGATAAACAGGAAATTCAATCACAACAAGAAGAATGGGCAGGTAGTCTTTAAATTGGCACATTGGCGACTGCCACTGAAATCTTAAAATATACAATTTATAAAACTCTAGTAGGGAGCTTTGGTTGACAAACTCAGGTTTCACCTCGGGTTGGGCCAGGCCAAGCCTGACGGTTGCATTAGAGTTAGGACTGGGATGATCTTCAATCTCACCCAATCTGCCCATGATTAACAGGGAAATCTATCACAACAAGAAAAATGGGCAGGTAGTTTTTATACTAAAACATGGGCGACTACCGCTGAAATCTTAAAGCATATAATTTATAAAACTCTGATAGGGGGCTTTGGTTTGTAAAGTCTGGTTTCACCTCTGGTTTGGCCAGGCCAAGCCTGAGGGTTGTATCAGAGTTAGGTTTGGGTTGATCTTCAACCTCCCCCAATCTGCCCAAGATAAACAGGAAAATCTATCACAACAAGAAAAATGGGCAGGTAGTTTTTAAACTGGCACATGGGCGACTGCCGCTGAAATCTTAAAGTATATAATTTATAAAACTCTGGTAGGGGCTTTGGTTGATAAGCTCAGGTTTCACCTCGGGTTGTGCCAGGCCAAGCCTGAGGGTTGCATCAGAGTTAGGTCTGGGTTGATTTTCAACGTCACCCAATCTGCCCAAGATTAACAGGAAAATCTATCACACCAAGAAAAATGGGCAGTTAGTTTTCAAATAGGCACATGGGCGACTGCCACCGAATTCATAAAAAATATAATTTATAAATCTCTAATAGGGGGCTTTGGTTTATAAACTTAGGTTTCACCTCGGGTTGGGCCAGGCCAAGCCTGTGGGTTGCATTAGAGTTAGGTCTGGGTTTATCTTCAACCTCACCCAATCTGCCCAAGATTAAAAGAAAAATCTATAACAAGAAAAATGGGCTGGTAGTTTTTAAACTGGCACATGGGTGACTGCCGCTGAAATCTTAAAATATATAATTTATAAAACTCTGATAGGGGGCTTTGGTTGATAAACTCAAGTTTCACCTCGAGTTGGGCGAGGCCAAGCCAGAGGGTTGCATAATAGTTAGGTCTGGGTAGATCTTCAACCTCACCCAATCTGCCCAAAATTAACCGGAAAATCTATCACAACAAGAAAAGTGGGCAGGTAGTTTTTAAACTGGCACATGGGTGACTGTCGCTGAAATCTTAAAGTATATAATTTATAATACTCTGATAGGGGGCTTTGGTTGATAAACTCAGGTTTCACCTCGGGTTTGGCCAAGCCAAGCCTGAGGGTTGCATCAGAGTTAGGTCTGGGTTGATCTTCAACCACACCCAATCTGCCGAAGATTAACAGGAAAATCTATCACAACTAAAAAAATGAGCAGGTCGTTTTTAAATTGGCACATGGGCGACTGCCGCTGAAATCTTAATGTCTATAATTTATAAAACACTGATGGGGGGGGTTTGGTTGATAAACTAAACTTTCACCTCGGGTTGGGCCATGCCAAGCCTGAGGGTTGCATCAGAGTTAGGTCTCGGTTGATCTTCAACCGCACCCAATCTGCCCAAGATTAACAGGAAAATCTATCACAACAAGAAAAATGGGCAGGTAGTTTTTAAACTGGCACATGGGCGACAACCGCTGAAATCTTAAAGCATATAATTTATAAAGCTCTGATAGGGGGCTTTGGTTTGTAAACTCTGGTTTCACCTCTGGTTTGGCCAGGCCAAGCCTGAGGGTTGCATCAGAGTTAGGTCTGGGTTGATCTTCAACCTCACCCAATCTGCCCAAGATAAACAGGAAAATCTATCACAACAAGAAAAATGGGCAGGTAGTTTTTAAACTGGCACATGGGCGACTGCCGCTGAAATCTTAAAGTATATAATTTATAAAACTATGGTAGGGGGCTTTGGTTGATAAACTCAGGTTTCACCTCAGGTTGTGCCAGGCCAAGCCTGAGGGTTGCATCAGAGTTAGGTCTGGGTTGATTTTCAACCTCACCCAATCTACCCAAGATTAACAGGAAAATCTATCACACCAAGAAAAATGGGCAGTTAGTTTTCAAACTGGCACATGGGCGATTGCCACTGAATTCTTAAAATATATAATTTATAAATCTCTAATAGGGGGCTTTGGTTGATAAACTTAGGTTTCACCTCGGGTTGGGCCAGGCCAAGCCTGTGGGTTGCATTAGAGTTAGGTCTGGGTTTATCTTCAACCTGACCCAATCTGCCCAAGATTAACAGGAAAATTTATAACTAGAAAAATGGGCTGGTAGTTTTTAAACTGGCACATGGGTGATTGCCGCTGAAATCTTAAAATATATAATTTATAAAACTCTAGTACGGGGCTTTGGTTAATAAACTCAGGATTCACATCTGGTTGGGCCAGGCCAAGCCTGTGGGTGGCATTAGAGTAAGGTCTAGGTTGATATTCAACCTCACCCAATCTGCCCAAGATTAGCAGGAAAATCTATCACAACAAGAAAAAATGGGCAGGTAGTTTTTAAACTGGCACATGGGCGAAGGCCGCTGAGATCTTAAAGTATATAATTTATACAACTCTGATAGGGGGCTTTGGTTGATAAATTTAGGTTTCACCTCGGGTTGGGCCAGGCCAAACCTGAGGGTTGCATTTGAGTTAGGTCTGGGTTGATCTTCAACCTCACCCAATTTGCCCAAGATTAACAGGAAAATCTATCACAACAAGAAAAGTGGGCAGGTGGTTTTTAAACTGGCACATGGGCGACTGCCGCTGAAATCTTAAAGTATATAATTTATGAAACTCTGATAGGGGGCTTTGGTTGATAAACTCAGGTTTCACCTCAGGTTGGGCCAGGCCAAGCCAGAGGGTTGCATCATAGTTAGGTCTGGGTAGATCTTCAACCTCACCCAATCTGCCCAAAATTAACAGGAAAATCTATCACAACAAGAAAAGTGGGCAGGTAGTTTTCAAACTGGCACATGGGTGCTGCCTCAGAAATCTTAAAGTATATAATTTATAATACTCTGATTGGGGGCTTTGGTTGATAAACTCAGGTTTCACCTCTGGTTTGGCCAGGCCAATCCTGAGGGTTGCATCAGAGTTAGGTCTGCGTTGATCTTCAACCACACCCAATCTACCGAAGATTAACAGGAAAATCTATCACAACAAAAAAAATGAGCAGGTTGTTTTTAAACTGGTACATGGGCGATTGCCGCTGAAATCTTAAAGTATAAAATATATAAAACTCTGATGGGGGGCTTTGGTTGATAAACTCATGTTTCACCTCGGGTTGGGCCAGGCCAAGCCTGAGGGTTGCATCTGAGTTAGGTCTAGGTTGATTTTCAACCTCACCCAATCTGCCCAAGATTAGCAGGAAAATCTATCAAAACAAGAAAAATGGGCAGGTAGTTTTTAAACTGGCACATGGGCGACTACCGCTGAAATCTTACAGTATATAATTTATAAAACTCTGATAGGGGGCTTTGGTTTATAAATTCTGGTTTCACCTCTGGTCAGGCCAGGCCAAGCCTGAGGGTTTCATCAGAGTTATGTCTGGGTTGATCTTCAACCTCACCCAATCTGCCATGATAAACTGGAAATTCAATCACAACAAGAAGAATGGGCAGGTAGTTTTTAAAGTGGCACATGGGCGACTGCCACTGAAATCTTAAAATATACAATTTATAAAACTCTTGTAGGGGGCTTTGGTTGATAAATTCAGGTTTCACCTCGGGTTGGGCCAGGCCAAGCTTGAGGGTTGCATTAGAGTTAGGTCTGGGTTGATGTTCAACCTCACCCAATCTGCCCAAAATTAACAGGAAAATCTATCACAACAAGAAAAATGGGCAGGTAGTTTTTAAACTGGCACATGGGCGACTGCCGCTGAAATCTTAAAGTATATAATTTATGAAACTCTGATAGGGGGCTTTGGTTGATAAACTTAGGTTTCACCTCGGGTTGGGCCAGGCCAAGCCTAAGGGTTGCATCAGAGTTAGGTCTGGGTTGATCTTCAACCTCACCCAATCTGCCCAAGATTAACCGGAAAATTTATTACAACAAGAAAAGTGGGCAGGTAGTTTTTAAACTGGCACATGGGCTACTGCCGCTGAAATCTTAAAGTATATAATTTATAAAGTCTGATATGGGGCTTTGGTTGATAAACTCATGTTTCACCTCGGGTTGGGCTAGGCCAAGCCTAAGGGTTGCATCAGAGTTTGGTCTAGGTTGATCTTCAACCTCACCCAATCTGCCCAAGATTAACAAGAAAATTTATCACAACAAGAAAAATGGGCAAGTAGTTTTTAAAATAGCACAAGGGCGACTGCCGCTGAAATCTTAAATTCTTAGCGGTTGTCATCTAAAACTACTACTTAATGTCATACCAGACAGGTTTTGAACAATCACAACCCCCTTACTTTTATGATGACAATGGATTGGTTGTAAGTTTTTCTAGTATCATGTCTTTCTGGTATGGTAGTTGAACCGAATAATCAAATTTTTTTTATTTTCTTTTTAGTTCATAAAAGGAGAATCACATTGTCGAAAAAAATGTAATGTTAAATTGAGTTTATGTATAAATAGGGATATAAATTAATATAACTGGATAAAAGAAACCACTAATTCTAGTTTTAATACTTATAAGTGAAGCATGATGCCTTCATTAGAAAAAGTCAGTGTAGCCTAGGTGATGATGAGTCATGCGATGAGGAGCAACATGCATCCCTCTAGCTAACCATTTGTAGTTGTTATGGGATTATATCCACTAAAAGGGTTATTACCAATTACCAATTACCAAATATTCGTCCCAGCTATCTATAGTCTGAGGAGGGATCAATTGGATGGATACTGATGGAGGATGATTTGACCCAACCTACTGAGATGATGACACATGGACTTGACTCAGCACGAGCAACAGCTCAGCAGCTTGGATTGACCGCAACCAAGTAACAAGCCTGTAGAACAGCTCGTTACGTCATAGCTCTCTATAGGGGGAACTCGCTACGACGCGAACTCCAGATCCCCCAAGTTACTAAGAAGGGAATACTCCAAGATTATTTCAACTCGTGAGCTAGGGAAACCTGCTCGCTCAACACATGGGCAGAAGAACTGCCCCAAAGACCAACTTTGATAAGGGTCACCTCGAAGTACCCCTAAGTGCTTGCTACAAAGTAGCTCGCAGCAAGGATAGACCCCTACGAAGTAACTTGCGACTGTGATGCAACGCTCTTAGGAAGCTTCCATCTTACAAGACCGTACTCGTCAGACTGTGCCACATTTCTCGACTGACGGCGCAGTCCCTGCCCGATTGACAGTTAGCCCCATGTCTCTCGACAGATGGTGGCGTGCCTATCCCTTCGGAGACGTGTCACTTAGCCGATCAGGTTGTACGTTGTAATGATCACCTGCGCAGCCCTGGCAGGTAACGGCTGCAACAGAAGCCCAGTGGCGGTTATGCCTGATTTGACAAGAATGCCCCTATAAAAGCCCTTAAAGCGGAGAGACAGACTCTCTCTCGGATTTAGGTCTGAACTTTTACTCTTACTTGCTCACGAGCTAATCTTGAGACGTGGTGATCTAGCGCGACCTACACTCTTAGCCTTTTGTATTCTCTTTTCTTCCTCTCTAGCGTTCTAACTTAAGCTTCGGAGTATTCCCGTCGGGTAAATCCCCGGGAATCCTTCTTCTTCATCTTCTCAGGTGCCGTCCGTAGCCAACGAGGAGCCAGTCACCAGCCAGGTAGGAGTGCCCGGATCGTGCCGCATCATTTGGCGCTGTCTGTGGGAAACGCTTCTAAAAGCCTTCCTCCAAGCTTTTACAACACTTTCTTCCAAAAACTTATTATTCTTCATGGCTTCTTCCAACAATGATGGACGTGGCAACAGCTAGAACGCTAGTGGGGAGCAGCCCCAGCTTCATACTGTCTGCATTGGACAGTTTACCATCCCCCTCATCGTGGACGGAGTCCCCAGTTTGAATGTGCCTCTTATAGTGGCACCCGCCATTGCTCCACTCCCTTCTACAGTAGGAGAAACCTCTGTTGAACCCTCGGTTGTGCCCCCAACGGCCAACCCAAACCAACTGGAGGACTTAGTGCAATGCATGCGGGCCATGCAGGCTCAAATGCATCAGTTCCAACAATTTCAACTTTACCAACAACAAGTGCTGCACCAGGTTTCCCAGTACCAGTACCAACAGCAGTTTCCCTCTCTGCCTCAGGCCAAGATGTCGCTTCCACCTCGGCACCTGCCCACGAAGCAGGCCAAGCCAACCCGCCGGAGTGAGCGGCCTCGTCGGGAAGAAGCCTCCCAGGTCCAAGATCTAGCCAAGAGCCGCGCCTCTTCCCGTGGCAAGAAAGAGAGGCCAGCTGCCCCCTCGGCACCCGCCTTGCAACCTGTGGGCGGGTCAGGGGCCTCTCACCCAACAAAGCCTGTGTCACCACAACCTTCGCAGTTCGAGCTCCCGTTAGCAGACAACCCGTTCGAGGTCCTAGCAGCAGGCTACAGACAGGGCCCTTCGGTCTAGAGTCCTCACCAGTAGTCCGAGCCTATCGAGCTCGGCAACACCGAGGCGTCGAGTACCAACGCCGAACCAGCACAGCAGCAACGAAGGTGCCAACGAGCTCGCTGAACTGCTTCCAGACCCTCTCTTGAGCTTAAAGGAAAGAAGAAGGTATGCTCGGCTGAAGTGAAAGCTACCCCCCTCCTCTCGGTTTCTTCCCTATTATCTCCAGAACTCCTTGCTGTCCCCATGCCAAAGGATTTCAAGCTCCCTCCTCTAGACAAGTATGATGGGTCTTTCGATCCAAATGACCATGTGGACGTCTTCCAGTCCCTGATGCACCTGGCACAGGCTAGCGAGTCTTGCATGTGCCTGGCCTTTTCCACTACTTTCAAAGGAGTGGCCCGCACCTGGTACCGAAACCTCGCGCCCGGCTCAGTAAGAAGTTGGGCACAGTTCGTGCAGGTTTTCACCTCCCACTTCGTCACCAGCAAGAGATGCCCGTGAACTCAGGAAAGCCTCCTCGACATAGTGCAAAAGGAAGGGGAGTCCATCCGGAGCTATATCAAGCGATTCAATGACGCTTGCTTGCAGATACCCGACCTGAATCCCGTAGTATGCCTCACAACAGCCAAGCGAGGTATCACCCATAAGGAGTTCAAGTGGCACATAGTTGTCAACCAACCCAAAACTGTAACCGAGTTCCTTAAGCTCACGGATCGGTTTATTGGGATAGAGGAGGAGATCAACCAGAAGGGCGAATAGGCCCCAGAAAAAAGAAAGAGAGAGCTAGAACCCCTGTCTCAGGGCGACAGCAGGAAGAAGAAGGACATAGCTCAGGGGGCGAGGCCAGTTCAGCCCTCCCGAGCCCCAGCAGCAGAAAGGGACTACATGCCCCTCAGCACAAAGTGGGCTGAGATCTTCATGCCGATCAAGGACGCTCCGTATGTTAAGTGGTCAGGGACCTAGCCAGTGACCTCATCCACAACTCAGGGCGGCTAGCAGCACTTCATTCAGGGCCGACCTGTTGTACCTCGTCAGTATCGGCTAAAGCGACTTCGACGTGGGGAGCGACCTCCCTTGAGGGCTTGTCGACCTGATTGAGGTCTAGGTGGTGACCTACGAGACGTGCTCGCCGTCGATTTCTACATGTATCCCATCACTCCCGGGTCTCTCGGAAGTCAGCTCTCACACTGAATGTTTTGGGAGAAACCGAGTAAGGCGCAAAGATTGGTCTACATGCACGACTACCTCCGAGGACTTCGGAGCCGTTAGGCACATCCTGCCAGAGATCCCGGACATATTGCATAATGTTCACGCCAAACAATGCCTATATAAAGGCCTTACCTCCAACTTTAGGGGGAGATGCGCAATTTAGTTCTCACAACTCTCCAGCTCTCTCACATTTAGCTATCTTAAAATCTCTTATTCGCTAACTTAAGCATCGGAGTGCCCACCCCGGGTAAAGCGATCTGGGCACTCTGACACTGTGTCCTTGCAGGTCGCATCAGAGCCACCTCTCTAGCTCGTCACCACTCAGCTAGACATCAGAGCCACCTCTCTAGCTCGTCACCATTCCGTTAGGGCGTTAGAGCCACCTTTCCATCTCGTCACCATTCATCTAGGCGTCCAAGCCACCTTCCAGGTAGGAACCATTCAGCTAGGTATCCAAGCCACATTCTAGGTAGGGATTATTCAACCAGGCATCTGAGTCACCTACCAGCCGGGAGTTGTCGAAATGCACATCATTAATTAGCGTTGTTTGTGGGAAATGCTACAAAAGGCTATTTTCTCACCGATTCTCTGAGCCTTAAGTAATAACATCTTCAAGCAACAACAATAGCGCTTGATCGAAAGAACCCCCTAGGGGGGGTAAAAGAAAAATGATTAGCCCAGACAAGTTCTTACAGTTTTCCCTTGACAGAATCTCCCTAACTGTGAGGCCACCCCCATATGTCGACCTCTACGTTCTCTCTGCAAGAGTTGACGACCAATAGAATGTGAGGCCACCCCATAGGTTGAGCCCTCCGTGGTTCCCATGGTAGTTGATAGCCAACAAACTGTGAGGTTGCGCCGCAGATTGAGCCCTCCATGCTTTACATGGGAATTGATTGCCAGTAGGTTGTGGAGCCGTCCTCGCAAGCCAGTCCTGCCGAGGTGACGAGGTGTCCGTAGGTTGAGGTGCTAAGAGCAAAACTAGACTGTCAAAATTCTGATGACCTGGCGACCTAGAGACCTGCTTCCGCCGACTTGGTGACACACGTAATCAGCCTGGACGAGCCTTGTCAGCCCTGTTCATGAGGTCACCCAACATGTCGAGCCCTTTGTGGCTCCTGCAAGAGTCGGCGGCCAACAGACTACAATCTTCCTTGCGGGTTGAGCCTTTCAAGGTTCCCATGCGAGCTGGCAACTTGTAGTTTGTAAAGCTGCCCCCACAGGTTAAGTTCCTTGTGGCTTATCGTAGGAGTAGACGACCAGCACCTTAAAGGGCTGATACAACATAGCCATGGCACCGACCCACTATTTAAATTCCAACATCGACACACATATCACAAGGGGAAGCCAAACTGCCTTCAGCATCAAGGACCCCTAAGCCGACCTCAAAATATGTTGGCAATAGGCCTAAGGACCTACAACGAAGCACAAATCTACTCCCTTCGCTAAGTTGATCTCAGCTTGGGAGTAGGGGGCAATTAATGAGGGCAGATTTGGCCCTCCACTAACATCATGACACATGGCATCTCGAAACAACTGGGTGACACCCAGAACCACCTAAGCGACAACTTGCCTTAGCCAAAATGATGGAGTCCAAGCTAGCAACTTGGCACTGTCGCCGACCTCGCGACCTACCTCTAGCGCCAACTTGGTGACCTGCCTCTGGCGCCCACCTGGTAACCTACCTCTGGCCCTACCTGGCGACTTGCCTCTGGTGCTGACCTCGCGACTTGCCTCTAGCGCCAACCTTGCGACCTGCCTCTGGTGTCGACCTGGCGACCTACTTCTAGTGCCAACCTGGCGACCTGCCCCTGTTGTCGACTTGGTGACCTGCCTCCATCGCTGACTTGGCGACCTGCCTCTAGCGTTGATCTGGTGACCTGCCTCCACCCCAACCTAGTAGAAACCTAGCTAGCAACCTCATCCACGACTCAGGGCGGCTAGTAGCACCTCGTCCAGGGCTGACCTGTGGTACCTCGTTAGTATCTGCTGAAGCGACCTCAACGTGGGGAGTGACCTCCCTCGAGGGCTTGCCGACCTGATTGAGGTCCAGGTGGCAACCTATGAGACATGTTCGTCGTCGATTTTTGCATGCATCCCATCACTCCCGGGTCTCTCGGAAGTTAGCTCTCACATCGAATATTTTGGGAGAAACCGATTAAGGCGCAAAGATTGGTCTACGTGTACGACTACCTCCGAGGACTTCGGAGCCATTAGGCACGTCCTCCCGGAGATCCCGGACGTGTTGCGTGATGCTCATGCCAAACAATGCCTATATAAAGGCTTTACCTCCAACTCTAGGGGGGAGATGCGCAATTTAGTTCTTGTAGCTCTCTAGCTCTCTTACATTTAGCTATCTTAAAATCTCTGATTCGCAAACTTAAGCATCAGAGTGCCCACCCCGGGTAAAGCAACCCGAGCACTCTAACACTATATCCTTGCAGGTCGCATCAGAGCCACCTCTCCAGCTCATCACCACTCAGCTAGACATCAGAGCCACCTCTCCAGCTCGTCACCATTCAGTTAGGCATCAGAGCAACCTCTCCAGCTCGTCACCATTCAGGTATGAAAGAATGGTAGGATCCATCTAATGGACGCCATAAAGGTTGAGGAATGGGTGGGCGAATTTCAAAATTTTCCTACCTTCTCCCAATTGGGAATAACATTCCCTAAATTTAGAATACAATATTCAAGGATTCTACTTGAACCATAATCGAACCAGATCTGAACCAAAAAGAAAAAGGGAGGATTATACCTGATCCGGAGAAACAGTATCTCCCAAAGTTGGTGTTCACGCCCAAAGAAGACACCAAGATCCGCTCTAGCTGAAGATGACACAACTGTGGGTGGAACGGAACCAGTAGAGTGCGTCCTACACACTGGATCCTTCGCAAGAGCCCTTTGGAAACTCTGAACACTGAATCTTTTTCAGTCTTTTCGCAAGACTGATGTCAAGAACTGATTTCTTGACTTCCTATTGCTGCAAAGATCAAATCTTGCAAGAGGCAATGGCAGCGGCTGGAGGAGAGGACCTCTCCCTTGGCTGCAAGGAACAGTGCCGCACTCTCTATTCACATGGATCCCGGGAATTAAAACCATTTGCAAACATTTCGAAATCATACATATATATATATATATATATATAAATATATTAATTTTGCAAAACAAAGTTCCAACGATTGAAATCAACTGCCGACAGTTTGGTTTCCATCAGAGAGAGTGCATTCTCGATCATTACCTTTGTTCGACAAAGGGGCTGATCCTGTCATTATGATCATCCACTCAGATGAATTCTCAGACTGTCCCAACATACCCAGGTTTTGATCCCCACCAAGGATCTCACTGATTGGCATATCAAAGACAGCCTGATCCGACACCTAGTGAAGTATCATAATCGAGTCTAGGGGTCAGGTGTAACTTTCCAGTTTTGCCCATCTGTCTCCAAGGTCTAGGGCAATACTGGAAATCTGGTCCGGTTCAAGGATTCGAGTAATCCCATACTGCATGTGCCTTGGGTCTTACCCTGGTGGCCGAGACAGGCCATCCCAACACTTGGTGGCACACCAGTATCAGACTTGGCAGGATAAATCTCCCCATACTTATCCAATGGCTGTGAACATTTAAAACTAACACGAGTCTCTATAAGTGTCCAGTTTTAGGGTCTTACACAGAATTATACCAAACAACATGAATCAAACATGCACTTTATTTATTTACACTAAATGTCAAAAGTACATCAAATCGGATTGAAGCTAAAGGCATACAAGACTATCTAACAAGCTAGGCGTCCAAGCCACCTCCCAGGTAGGAACCATTCTGCTAGGTATCCGTGCCACATTCCAGGTAGGATTATTCAGCCAGGCATCCGAGTCACCTGCCAACCGGGAGCTACCGAAATGCACATCATCAATAACAATTTCTGCATTCGATCTCTAGAAATGAGAGAGGCAAATATATTCTCATCTCGATTCAATCATTGATGTTGAACTCTCATTTTGATTTTCTTTTTGATGTTAGGTCGCTTCTCTCATCAGAAGAGAGATCTGACCTTATTTTCCAAATCTGTCGATTTGCCTTTATTTCTAGAGAGGTATGCCTGTTCTTCCTTCATTTTCAGTTCATTGAATCTTTAATCTATTCCGTGAAATATCTCTTCATCCTCATCCAACTTCTTTGATTGCAAAATGATCACAGGGTACCACCAACTCCATTCGTACCTTCAAATCCAGGACTGAATTGTCTGAGGTAATGTGCCTTCAACTCCATGTGTAACTTCTATTCTAATCACATTTTGGTCTCTCTCTCTCTCTCTCTCTCCTCATCAATTGTATACTTTAGACTTGAGATTCTATCTTATTATGGAATCCATGTGCTTTCTTGGTAACAAACTATGTGTTTTATGTTATTTTCCTTTTGAATAACAAAACCATTGTGTAAACAAAGGCCATGTTTGGTTCACACTGCTTTGGGCCTCATTCTAGGTAAGAATAAACAAAAATGAATAACATTTGATTGTTTGGTTTCAAAATTCTTGCCATAGGCCACATTCCTTTTATAATGAAAAATCAGCCCATAGCACAAAAATTGAGGTAGCCTGCATCATGAAAAATAATCATGCCCCATCTTGCTCATTTTCATTCTTTGAGGAAAATATGCCTACAAAACTACTTCCATAGATGTGTATTAGCATAGTACCGTGGAAGTACTTTTACGAAAGCAAGTTTATAAAAAGTACTTTTACACAAAAGCACTTTTATATGAAAGCACTTTAATAAAAATACTTTTATAAAGTACTTTTATGAAAGCATTCTTATAACAACACTTTTGCGAAAGTACCTTTATAAAAGCACTTTTACAGAAATACTTTTATAAAAGTATTTTTATGAAAATACTTTTATAAAGGTATTTTTATGAAAGTACTTTTATAAAGGTATTTTTATGAATAAAGTACTTTTATAAAAGCACTTTTATGAAACTACTTTTATCAAAGTATTTTTACAAAAGCACTTTTACAAAAGTTACTTTTACATAGGACATTTGTTAGTCTGAAAAGAATTCATTTTTAGGAAATAAGCGTTTGGTTCATAACAATATTTTCTCATTCTGTCTATATTTACCCATTCTTGTCCATTTTAGAATTTCATCTTGGATAAGAATGAGAGAATGAGAATTGAACCAAACATTACCTTTGCTTCTTCATTTTTTAGAACACTTCCATAGATATTCCTAATTTGATTGATTATACTGTGAAGATGGTTTAGGCTCATGTGAAAGAATATCTAACCAGGACAACTTCCATAGGTATTCCTAATTTGATTGATTATACTATTGGTCCATACATGCTTTATCCATATACAGAGTAGAATGGATCCTCATTCTGGACCAGCAGGCCATGGGATTCAATAGGGGCAGAGATTTTAGTAGTGGTACAAAAGTTTAGACTGGCAAAAGACTTAAAACTATACAAAATTGTAAACTAAGGGAGAACCCAAATTGGTGGTGGGCTGGATGCAGGATGGGGAAAGAACTCCCTAGCAATATAGCAACATTATGAGGGAGATAATGAGCTCAAAAGAAACAGAATTGTATATGCAACATGGGTTTATAGATCAGCTGAAATATTGATAGATGCTTTGGCAAGGAGTCGACAAAGATCTTCAACCCCAATATATACAGGAGTTGTCTGAAAAGACAAGCGTGCAAGATCTTCAACCTGCAGTATGAATAATATACTCTGAGATTACCAAAACAGGAAGAACGAGTAGTAAAATTTTGAATGAGACCTTAGTAGTCTGGGTAGCAGAGAACAAAGGTGTTTTGCCTCTCCTAGCATATCACAAGACACCTCAATTAACTCATGATGCTTACAATATCAACCAAAATACAACTCCACACTTAAAATATTGTACTCTTGTTTTGTATTAATAAAATTACCTTACCTTTATTAAAAAGAAATGCCATTGCACTTAAAAAGTCAAAACAACACCCAATTACCAATTATTCACAAATATAGGTAGATTTCAGCTAATTGCCCAAGAGCATTTCATCATTCTTTCGTTAGGCCTATTATGAATATCTAATTATTATAATTCTTTTTCCTATAGTACACAAATATACAAAGTCCCTCCCCAGTCCCCACATTGGTGGGAGCCTCATGCACTGAGCTGCCCTTCCACAAATGTACAAAGTAGGGTACGAGCCCATTAGAAAAACCTTTACATTGTGCAACCCTCTACATAGAAAACAACCAAGGTTCAAAGTATTGGTGTCACATATAGTAAAGGCAATTTTAGGTATGTCTCAAGCTATGCTTAAGAAATACATGGACATGCTGGAAGGATCACAAAAAGAATATATATGCTAGGGAAACTCACATCAACCTCATAAGTGCATTAAAAATACCAATTTTAAGGCTCACATGGATATGGATACAATATAGAAACATAAGAAACACATACTTTAGTAGTTTACATGAAGTAATATGTAACATTCAGCATACAGGGTAGATAAGCATTCCATGCTGAATTTCACTAGAAGATCCATAAATTACTAAAAATTGAGATAAACCCAATATTAGGTTCTTAATACAAAATTAACCAATGTATAATAGGTAATGAAACCTGTTAGAGAATATCAACCTATTCAGGGACCTCACCTAATAGGTTAAGCTTTTAGATTGAATGGTTCTTTGAGATGGTATCAGAGCCATTTTGACCAAGTGGTTTAGAGTTTGATCCTTGTTACCCCATTATAATTAAATAAGTTTTAGGCTTAGCACAAGGTATGGGTGGGCCTGTGCTTGTACACGCTTCAAGCCCAATGGGCTTCCGTGTGAGGGGGCATGTTAGAGAATATCAACCTATTCAGGGACCTCACCTAATAGTTTAAGCTTTTAGGTTGAACGATTCTTTGAGAGAACCTTCTTATCAACTATTCAATCTCCTTATTCTCCCTTTTTCATCATCATCTAAGCCCTGTCCCAACTATGTGGGGTTGGCTACATGAGTCTTGTATTGTCATTTCATATTGTCGGTGCCATATCTATTGTTAAATTATGTGTGCTTAAATAATTTCTTATTCTTCTACCCAAGTCCTTTTTGGTATGCCCCTAGATCTTCTAGCCCCTAAAACTGGTAACATATTCAATTTTTTTTTATAACAGGTGCATCTCCTTATTTTCCCTTATTTAACTAACCAATCTAGTTATTCATCTCATGGGCAACTACATGATAATAAGGGGTAGGAAGAAAGTACCAGTCAATCTAAGGGATTGTATCAACACAGTCTACATATTTAATTGCTTTCCATGGCTAATAAATTTTCAGTTACTAAACTTTGATGTCTAATAAAGCAAAAAATAGTTGAGTTTCTTAAGTAAACAATTACAGACTAATTGTTATTTCTTTGTATGAATTTCTCCTGCGGCTCCAGAGTAGTTTCTTAAGTTTTCATAATAGCTTGTACCTTCCCTTCATAGTGGATCATTAAGCATTCATGTTAGGAAGAGGGTTTTTTCATAGCAATAACTCTATGTCTTCATAGTTTTTGGTTGTTGGTGGATGGGACTTTATTTTTCTTTTTGTTTGCTCTTGTACATTTTCTCCAATAATTTCCTCTCTTTTTACTAATGATTTTTCTTATTAGCTTCCTCCCAAAAATTACCACACAAAAGGCTTCTTATTTCCTTTATTTACATTCATATTCCATATTTGAGACTGACCATGCATGCAAACTTAATTAAACAAGTTAAAACTTTTTCCATTGACAACAGTAAAATTTATTGGCTGTGATAGAAAACAATGAGTATTTACATATGATGCTTCAGGTCCCACCTATCCCAAATTCTAGTATATTGCTTGCAACTATCCCCCAAATGACCACTCCCTTGTTGTCTCTTGTTCCACCAATGATTCAGCTAACCCATTGCTCCAACCTATACCATTATGAGATGTCAATCATTGACAACCTATAGCTAGGCCCTGACTCCGCCCCCCCCCCCCCCCCCCCCCTCCCCAAACTCGTCCACATCACAAACAAGTACACAACATGAGTGTGGGAAAGGAAAAAAAGGACACTTAACTTCAAATTCTTGTATATGAAGCCTTTGGTATTTTGAAGATGGTCAAGAAGCCTCCTAGGGGTAGCTATTAACTGATTTACTCCTTTCACAAGGCGTTATGCTTCCTCTCCAAGCTGCACCTGCACCACCAATGATCATTCCAACAGTTTGTGTGAATGAGAGAAGAAACATTGTATTAAACTTTTCAGTGGTTGTTGGTTTTGATAGTTGTTTGACAGCAGCATCAGTTGCACTAATTCAAGGCCTCAAGATGTTGGCATTACAGATTGGAGGGATGTGATCATGGAAGGGAGCTGCCATGCCAAGTGGTTATTACTTGGATCACCTTAGAGGAGGAACCACCCTGGAGATTCAGATTTTTGGCAGGGGAAGCATATGGTATTGGAAGAAGCCAGAACTGTTTGTTCAGGTGGATTCCCTAGTTGGCCAATTCAATTCTAAATAGCCTAGCCAGGGCAGGTGCAACTAGACCCATTGGGGGATGCCAGGCCCTGGGACATATACAGTGGTCAAATCTGGTCGGTGGCTCTGAACATTATGTAGAGAGACATCACTACATAAACACTCCATATTAGCACTAGATTTTGCTAGGCCATCATCTTTTGGCAATTAAGTTCATCAGTCTTTTCGTTTAATGATTTCTATTGTTTTTTTATCCTTATCTGTTTCTATTATGATTTCGATTCATTACATATACTCAAACTAAGTTTATGGTTCTGGTTTTGTTATACAGATACATCTTGATACCCCTTACCTAGTAAATGTGAGACATATGATATATACCCCATTCAACCTGAACCAGAGCTTTGTGACAACTATGTTGGGTCGGGCCTGGTTGTGATGTCCTAATCCTATAGTTGTGCTTTGTAATATGCTATTTAAAGATTTTTTTTTTTGAAATGAAAAAGGTAAACATTGAACTGTGTTGGTTGGAATATAGCAGTCCACTAATTGGAATATACAGAAACATGGCCAAAGAGCAACTTTTACCCTTTGGATATGTGATTCCGTGTAGGTAATATCTTTAGGTGATTGCAGGGCATATGCATCAGTTTCTAGCTTCTGCCTCAACCTTTAATCATGTCCAGATTGGTCAAAAAATACCTTACGTGCAGATTATTGATAATTATGTTGTAATAAACTTGCTTCTTTTTAATATTTGAATCTATAAAGATAGGCACTGTCAAAAACATTGACTGTAGATGAGCTCTTCTATCTGAAGGAACAGTTTGCACTATTAGAACCAAATAAGGACAATAGTATTAACTTAGAGAACATTAAGGCGGTCAGTTTCTTTCATATATTCTTTAGATTCCTTTAGTAATAGTTATAAAGGATATCTTAACCATATTCTTTTGGATAGGTTATGAAAAATGTAACAGATGCAATGGAGTCTCGTACCCATGATTTTCTTGGCATGGTGATTCTCAACTATTGACGGTATAAATTTTTTATGACAGCTACTTGCACTTCAATACAGAAGGATGGATTTTGAAGAGTTCTGTGAAGCAGCATCAAGTGTTCATCAGCTTGAGGCACTCGATCCGTGGGAGAAACACGCTCGCTGTGCCTATGAACTTTTTTAAAAGGATGGGAACAGGGAAATTGTGATAGAGGAACTTGCTTCAGTATGTGGATTTTCATTTTTATAAGTAGTAAAACAAAGTTAATATGCTAGAAGGGAGGTTACTGAGGTCAAAGTGTGAAGGTTTAAGTATTTTGCCAGAAAACACAGGAAGTTTAAGTTTTTCCTGTTTGGAAAATGATGGGAAGGAGTACTTTTTAACAAGCTTCCTGTATGGAGCACCCATGGTTATACTATTGATATAAGATCAAGTAATGGACCTTTGATGGGCCTGGGCAATATAAAACTCTAGAACTCAAAGTTAAGAAAACAATTTGAAAAAATTATAGTTTATGATACTTTGGATAAATTAGACCAGAAACTAATTGTTTTCTAGTATAGATTCAGTAGAAAAAGAAAACAAAAGAAGGCCACAAACAGAAGAAAAGAGAGAAGAGAAGAAGAGAAGAAGGAAGAGAGAAAGAAAGGGGTGCGGTTCAATAATTCTGCTGCCCCACCAAATTAGTATTTATATATTGCATCTTAACTATAGTGGAGTTACATAAATATCCCTACTGAAATAGAAATAAATATAAAGCAATATGCCTAGCCTAACTACCATAACTACCATGCAAAAAATATATAAAAAATATTAGTGGGACCACACACACACACACACTACAACTAACAATTATCTCTACACTCCCCGTCAAGTTGGGAGTAGATATTAGCCATTCCTAACTTGCTAGATCTACCTCCAACTTAGTCTTTGTAACCGTTTTAGTGAAGAGATTAGCTAGCTGCAAATCTGAGGCAATATATGGAAGGCACACTTCTTGACATGCAACCTTCTCTCGGATAAAGTGTCGGTCCACTTCAATGTGCTTAATTGTATTATGTTGTATTGGATTATGAGCAATGTTAATTGTAGCCTGATTATCACAATACAATATCAGAGGCTTTTCATATTCAACACCCAGCTCATCAAGTAAATATTGCAACCATAACACTTCAGCCACTCCATTAGCCATAGATCTATATTCAACTTCAACACTGGAGCGAGCAACAACATTTTGTTTCTTACTCCTCCAAGAAACAAGATTCCCCCCTACAAAAGCACAATACCCGGAGGTAGATTTCTTGTCATCAATACAACCAGCCCAATCAGCATCTGTGTGTGCTTCTATTTTCATGTGACTATTATTCTTGAAGAGTATAATTCTCCCAGGGCATCTCTTCAGATAGGCAAGTATCATTTCCACTACAAGAAGGTGGGTGGTTTCGGGAGAATGCATGTACTGTCTAACAACACTAACAACATAAGAAATGTCTAGTCATGTTAGGCAAAGATAAAGAAATTTGCTAACCAACCGCTAATACATAACTCTATCTTCAAGAGGCTCTCCACTTTCTACACTTATCTTGTGGTTTAGTTCAATGGGCGTATTGGTTGGTTTAACTCCTAATTTTCCAGTTTCTTCCAACAAATCAAGAACATACTTTCTTTGGGAGACAAAGATGTCATACTTAGATATAGCTACCTCAATTCCCAAAAAGTACCGTAGTTCCCCCAAATCTTTTACTTTAAACTCTTGGTGAAAAAGTTGATTGAGGGTGTCAATCCCACCAATGTCACTTCCTGTTACTACAATATCATCAATATAGACAACAAGGAAGGTCAAAGAGGAGTTTGTTTTCTTAAAGAAAAGAGTGTGATCTGATTGAGCTTGAACATAGCCAAATTTTTTTAAAGCCAGTCTAAATCTATCAAACCAGGCTCTTGGGGACTGTTTTAGTCCATATAAAGCCTTCTTTAGTCGGCAAACCTTCTTTCCTACCTTTGCACCATAAAAATCGGGGCGCAACTCCATGTACACCTCCTCTTGTAGATCTCCATTGAGTAAATGCATTCTTAACATCCATCTGAACCAGAGTGGCCATGAGAAATTTGTAACAATGGATAATAAGACTCTGATAGTATTCATCTTGGCTATTAGTGCAAACGTTTCCAAATAATCTATGCCATAAGTTTGTGTGAATCGCTTTGCAACCAATTTGACCTTATATCTTTCTACAAAGCCATCAACATTATATTTCACTATAAACACCCATCTACACCCAGCATGCTTCTTCCCCTCAAGCTGATCAACCAACTCCCATGTATTGTTTTTAACAAGAGCATCTATTTTTACTTTCATTGCATATTTCCACTCAGGTACCAATAAAGCTTCTTGCACTGTTCTGGGAATACGAATAATAGCAATAGAGGCCAGGAAGGATCTATAGGATCGTGAAAGTCCATCATAAGAGAGAAACTATGAGATACAATGAGCAGTGGATGAAGTACAACGACGCTTCCCTTTACGAACTACAATTGGGAGGTTAAGGTCATCTGGAGGTAGGGGTTGAGGCTCAATGGTGTTAGGTAATCATCTACAACATTGGGCTCAAGGGGTTTAGTAGTGGAGGTGTTACTTGGATCTGGAGCTGTAGAAGGAACTGAGATCAGCCTAGACTGCTAAGAACCAAAATCAACCTGCCTCCATCATTTGTGAAATACCCTCAATTCCTTGCACTTCTGACAACCCTCTTCACTACTCTTTCCTTTAGTGACTGGAATAGGTAATGGAACTCCTAGGGCTGAATTACCCAATTCACCACTCTCCCCCTGAGAAGAAACCTAGTGATAGTAGGGTACATCCTCAAATAATGTCACATCCATAGACACAAACCGTCTACAAGAAATAAGGTCACAATAGTAGTACCCCTTTTGATTTTGTGCATACCCAAGGAAAATACACTTAGTAGCTTTGGGATCAAATTTTGAACGATGAGGTCCAAGAATTTGAACAAAACAAGTATATCCAAAGGTTTTAAGAAGGATGGTAAACAAATCATTGTTTGGACACAAGAGGTTAAATGGTGTTCTCATGTTTAAAACCCGTGAAAGAATTTTGTTAATGAGGTATACAACTGTATGGATGCCATCCCTCCAAAACTGTATAGGAATATTAGAGTTCAGCATGATGCTTTGATATGCCAATTGTTTTCTCTTAGCAACCCCATTTTGTTGAGATGTATGAGAACAAGTGCTCTGGTGGATGACCCCATAATCAAGGAGATATGAATCTAAGGGTTTTGCAAAATACTCCTTAGCATTATTTGATCCGAGGATTTTGATCCTAACTCTAAATTAGGTCAACACCATCTGATGGAAGGCTTGAGTTAGAGTAGGGACCTCATCTCGAGACATAAGGTAAACCCACGAGAAATGAGTACAATCATCAACAAACAACAAAAAGTATTTATACCCCCCCCCCTGCCATAGTATCAATATGATATGGTCCCCAAACATCTGTATGCACAATTTCAAAAGGAACATTGCTTCCTTTATTGCTCAAAGAATAAGTTAATCTATAATGCTTTGCAAGTTCACAACTCTCACACCTCAAACTTGACACTTGAATTGACTTAAACAAATGAGGAAATAGACTCTTCAAAGACCCAAAAGACAAATGACCCAATCTATTATGCCAAAGTATAATCTTGACTCACTGACTGAAAAACAAATAACTTCCCAACTTCAATATCCTTCCCCTATGGATGCTCAAGCAAGTAGACTCCATTCGTCTCACGGTCAATCCGAATAACCTTCTATCTCTAGATCCTAAAAAACACATCGATCAAGGAAAAAATGTCACTGAACAGCTCTGATTCTTAATAATACTACTAATTAAAAGCATGTTGGTACTAAGCTTAGGAACATGTAGGACTAGGGACAAGGAGATGGCATCAGACAATCTAATGTTTTCCTTGCCAGAGATAGGCACAAGAAAGCCATCAACAATAGATATTTTGTCTTTGCTAGAGGATTGACAATAGGTAGTAAACAAGGTAGATAAACTAGTCATATGATCAAAAGCACCGAAGTTTTTTATCCAAAAAGGTCTAGAGTTACCTGGGAATAATTCATAATATGTTGTAGTTCTTGTACCTAAGTGAGCAAAGGCTGAAGTGGGAGTGGCAGATGTAGCTGGTGGCTGAGATGAAAGTCCATAACTATCAACTTCACTTTCTAACTATGTCAAGGTAGCTCAGACAACAGCTAGGGCATCTAGGGATGTGGTCTTTGTGTTGGAAGATGATGCATTGTTAGTGATGATTGCCACATTAGCATTTTCCTTCTTATTTTTGAGTCTAACTGGAACAGGATGAGGGTTCAATTTCTAGCAAGTGTCCCTAGAATGTTTTGGCTTCTTACAATGATCACAAAATATCTCTTTAATCTTCCTTCTTCATTTTCTTTTCTTTATCTCCCCCAAATTTTGGTTTTGTTACCACTAAGGCTGATTCATGGGTTGAAACTGTAACATCACCTTTCTCCTACTCTCTTCATTGTGCACTAGTAAATAGGCCTAAGACAATGCCACACTCTCCCTGGTAAGTAGTTGTTGTCTTACAATGTCAAACTCTGAATTCAGAACAGCTAGGAACTTAAATACTTTGTTTGTTTCAATCAGCTTGCTATAAGTTGTTGCATCTCTCTGACTTTCCCACTCAATTGTCTCCAAATGGTCAATTTCATGCCACAGAAATTTCACAGTAGCAAAATAAACGGAGACTGACTTCTCCCCCTGATTGAGATTATTCACTTCACACTTCAGTTCATAAGCCCTAGCAACATTAAGGGGTTGAGAGTAGGTCTCTTTCACATTATCCCGAATTTCCTTGGCTAGTTTTGCCCATAAATAACTTCAGCTAATGTAAGGTTACATTGAATTACACAACCATGTCATCACCAAATAGTTTTCTTGAACCCATTTGGCATGTGATGTGTCTTCCTTGGCTAGCTTCTTTATATCCTCAATCACATAGCCTAATTTTCTTTTACCTCCAATGGCCATCATGGCTGATTGGTTCCATTCTAGGTAATTGGTTCCATCGAACCTAATAGTAGTAATCTGAAAAGAACTTTCGGTCATGCTTCTAACCCCCAAAAAACCTTCCCCTTGAATCTTTAATTTGCTTCCACCCTTCTCCATTTTATATGAGATATTAACAGTCACTACTTCAAGAAGAAAACCCTTGAACTCCTCCTTTCATGCAAAAAGAACTTAGCTTATTGAAATCAGCCACCCAGAAACCATTTACAAGTTACAATAATTGTCCAAGAGTCAACCTGATGGAGGCCCATCACAAGGCCCATCTCACCCCTAGGGGCGGCAGCTCCTAGGATGAGGATAAGAGTAACTAAGATTCAAGAATTCAAGATAAGCAAGGGATCCAATAATCCAAGATTAGCAAGACTCTTCCAAGATTATCAAGATAAAGCAAGACTCTTCCAAGACTCTTCCAAGATTAGCAAGATAAAGCAAGACTCTTCCAAGATTATCAAGAAAGACTCCAAGAAGCATCAAGATTAGTAGGATAATCCAAGATTCATGCATTTAGGGAGATCGGACGATGGAGATCAAACCAAGGAGAGTTCGATCCTATCAAATTAGATATTTGGATCTATCCTAGTTGTTATTTCCTAGTTCTTTTACAATTTCCAAATGTATTATAAATACTGCTATTTTCCCAAAATTATTAATCAATTCATACTTCATATTTTCAGAATTTCTTCAAGTTCTCTTCTTCCTATTTTTGCCACCTTTTCTCTCTCCTAGAGAATTCAGTGTTCTTCGCTAGAAGCTAGAGATCACCCGGTGCTTGCATAGCCTGCCCGGTTTCTCATTGCTTCCACGCTACGTCAGGTGGTATTAGAGTAGGGAATTCGCCCAGTCATGTCCAACCTAGACGGTAGCAGTCGCAACCCACCTTGTGACGGAGATCAGGGGTTTTCAGATGTTTAGAGAGCAATCGAAGAACAGCGTACAACCACACGTAACATCGAGCAGCAGTTGGCAGAGATGGCTGAACAACTGCGAACCTTGTTACGGGAGGTTGAGCCACAGAACCGGGAACATCCACAGCAAATCGAGGGAGACGACCACGACAGACCACCCGTCCATACTGCGCTACGATGACCAGTCCTAGACGACGACAGTGATGATGATCTGGAATTTGGTGGTGCTCCAGTTCTTCCTGGCAACGACAGAAACGGTAGAAATTGGCATAATCAAGGTAATTTCAATCCCCGTATGAATAATGATGAATTTAAACTCAAGGTAGATATTCTTACTTTTAGTGGAGATCTTGGCATAGAGGGACTTCTGGATTGGATCACAGAAGTCAATAGGTTCTTTGATTACATGGAGATACCAGAGGAACGAAGGGTAAAACTGGTAGCTTTCCGATTAAAGGGAGGTGCATCTGTTTGGTGGGAACGAATGAGAGAGACCTGGATGAGAGAGGGAAGGGGTCCTGTTTGAACCTGGAGGCGCATGAAACAATTAATCAGAGGTAGATTTTTACCTCCTGACTATGAACAATATATGTTTGAATCTTATCAGAGGTGTGCGCAGGGTTCACGTAGTGTTAATGAGTACACATCAGAATTTTTAAGATTAGCAGAAAGAAACCAGTTGTCTGAAAGCGATAACCTGCAAGCAGCCCGTTATCTGAGCGGGTTGAGACCGTTCATCAGGGACAAAATTGGTGTACAGATGGTTCTCAGTGTGCAGGAAGCAAGGAACCGAGCCTTGAAAGAAGAATGAATGTTCCAAGACAAGGCATGTAGTGATAATTACCGCCGGTATAGTGGGAGCAACAACAGATCGGCAACTGTCGACAGGAACAAATCAGTCCTGGCAGTACAACCTTCTCACTCGGCAAGCACAAGTAACGCCGGTAAGGCTACTACAGGAGGACATACTCGAGGTAATCCTTCCAACCCTCCTAAACCCAGTAACCCTTATGCAAGGCCTACTCCTATTAAATGTTTTAAATGTATTGAGGTGGGATATAGATCCAATGACTGTTCTAGGAGGAAGACAGTTAATATGGTAGAAAGGGAGGAGGAAGAAGATATTGAGGAGGAAGTATACTGTGGACCTGATGGGGAGGATGAAGAGGGTTCATATGAACATGAGGAGTATACTTGTGTGGTAAGAAAATTAATGTTGTCCCAGAAAAATAAGGATACTTCTCAAAGGCATAGATTATTCCGTACTAGATGTACTATCAAGGGAAAATTATTTAATTTAATTATTGATAGTGGCAGTCAGGAAAATATTATTTGCAGGGATGTCATCCAACAATTACAGTTAATTCCTGAAAAACATCCCAACCTATACACAATTGGGTGGATAAAGGAAGGAGGCAGCGTACGAGTGGAAGAACGCTGCAAGGTACCTTTTTTGATTGGTAAGTACCATGATGAAGTATATTGTGATGTTGTAGATATGGATGCTTGCCATATTTTGTTAGGGAGGCCTTGGCAGTTTGATACAGATGCAAGGCACATGGGTAGGAAGAATACCTACCAACTTGAAAAAGAGGGTACACGTTATACTTTGTTACCCATAACAGAAAAAAATATTACAAATGTTCCAAAAACACATGAGAAGAATTTCCTTACCATCATCCATCATCATGCTGAATTTGTTAAAGAATGTAAGGACACTCATGAAATACATTTGTTAGTAGTAAAAGGAGAATATGTTAATGATGAAAATAAAATTCCATCTGAAGTACATGGACTACTGGATGAATTCAATGATGTAGTTCCAGAGGAGTTACCAAATGAACTCCCTCCCATGAGAAATATACAACACCATATTGATTTTGTTCCAGGTGCTAGTCTACCTAAGGAGAATGAAATCTTACGGGAAAAAGTAGAAGAATTATTGAAAAAGGGACACATTCAAATCAGCATGAGTCCTTGTGCAGTACCTGCCTTACTTACACCTAAGAAGGATGGCAGTTGGAGAATGTGTGTCAACAACAGGGCCATTAACAAGATTACTATTGGGTACAAATTTCCCATTCCAAGGCTGGACGACATGCTAGATCAACTGAGTGGAGCTGTAGTTTTCTCAAAAATAGATCTCAGGAGTGGATATCATCAAATTAGGATCCGTCCCGGAGATGAATGGAAGACAACCTTCAAGACTATAGATGGCTTGTTCGAGTGGTTAGTCATGCCCTTTGTACTAACCAATGCACCCAGCACATTCATGAGACTGATGAACCAGGTATTGCGCCCCTTCATTGGTAAATTTGTGGTAGTCTATTTTGTGATATTTTGATATACAACAAATCTATCACTAAGCATGTGGGACATATTAGGGAGGTCTTGAAAACATTGAGGGAAAATAAATTATATGCTAATTTGAAAAAATGGATCTTTATGAATGATAATTTATTATTCCTGTGATTTATTTTAAGCAAAGATAGTGTGAAAGTAGATGAGGAAAAAGTGAAAGCCATTAGGGAGTGGCCGACCCCATCCACTGTCACAGATGTCAGGCGATTTCATGGGTTGGCAACTTTCTATAGGCGCTTTATTAAGAATTTTAGTAGTATCATGGCTCCCATTATTAAATGTTTGAAAAAGGGTAAATTTCAATGGGGAGAAGAACAAGAGCAAAGTTTTGCACTCGTAAAAGAAAAATTATGTACTACTGCTCCTGTTCTTTCCTTGTCAGACTTTAATAAATTATTTGAAGTTGAATGTGATGCCAGTGGAGTTGGCATAGGGGCTGTATTGTCCCAAGAGAAAAGACCCATTGCTTTCTTCAATGAAAAATTATGTGAAGCCAGGAGAAAGTGGTCTACTTATGACAAGGAGTTCTATGTTGTGGTTAGAGCCCTGAAGACATGGGAACACTATTTAATTGCAAAAGAATTTGTTCTCTATACTCACCACCAGGCCCTAAAATATCTTAGTGGGCAAAAGAAATTAAGAAGTGATTTACATGCTAGATGGTCTGCTTTCCTAGACAAGTTCCCATATAAAATTGTGTATAAGACAGGACAGCAAAATAAAGTGGCTGATGCACTTAGTAGGCGTGTAGCTCTCATCAAGACCCTCAGTGTTGAGATTGTGGGTTTTGAATGCCTAAAAGACTTATATACCCAGGATGAAGACTTCCAACAGGTATGGGAGAAATGTGTGAATAAGCAGCCAATAGAAGACTTCTTTATTTATGATGGGTTCCTTATGAAAGGGAAACAACTGTATATCCCTTGCACCTCCCTCCGCGAAAAGATCATCAGGGATTTGCATGGGGGGGGGGGGGGATTAACAAGACACTTGGGAAGGGATAAAATAGTAGAAGCAGTTAAGGGGCGATATTATTGGCCAAAATTAAGAAGGAATGTGTCTACCATTGTAAGCAGATGTTATGTTTGTCAGACAGCTAAGGGACAAACCCAAAACACAGGTCTCTACATGCCCCTACCCGTTCCTACTGCTATTTGGAAAGACCTATCCATGGATTTTGTGCTAGGCTTGCCAAAGACCTAGAGAAACATGGACTCCGTCTTTGTGGTGGTTGATAGATTTTCAAAAATGGCTCACTTCCTCCCAAGCAAGAAAACAACAGATGCATCCGCAACAGCCAAATTGTTTTTCAGGGAGATTGTCCGCTTGCATGGGGTACCCAAGACCATCACATCAGATCGTGACACACGGTTCCTCAGTCACTTTTGGATGACCCTGTGGAGGTTGTTTGATTCATCACTTAACTTCAGCAGCACAGCCCATCCGCAGACAGATGGACAGACAGAAGTGGTAAGCCGGACCTTAGGGAATTTAATTCGCAGCATATGTCGGGAGAGGCCAAAACAGTGGGACTTCGCCATAGCCCAAGCCGAGTTCGCCTATAACAATGCAGTGCACAGTTCTACAGGCAGATCCCTATTCTCCATCGTATACATGAAGGTCTCTAACCATGCACTGGGTTTGGTGAAGCTACCCAAAGTACCCAGCCCTAGTATCTCAGCAGAGCAGATGGCAGAACAGATCCAGTCCGTCCAAGAGGCCGTGAAGCAGAAGCTAGAGCAATCCAGTGCCAAGTACAAGATGGCCGCAAACAAGCACTGCCGACCTCAAGTGTTTGATGTAGGTGATGAGATTATGGTCTTCTTAAGGAAGGAAAGGATTCCCGTAGGTATTTACAACAAGTTGAAGCCTTGGAAGTATGGTCCATATAAGAACGTGAAGAAGATTAATGACAATGCCTATGTAGTGGATTTACCAGATCATATGGGTATATCCAAGACCTTCTACATTGCTGACCTTCATCGGTACCTGCCGGAAATAACACTTGTCTATCCTAGTCACGACTCGGGGCCGAGTTCTCTCCAAGTGGGGGAGAATGATGGAGGCCCATCACAAGGCCCATCTCACCCCTAGGGGCGGCAGCTCCTAGGATGAGGATAAGAGTAATTAAGATCCAAGAATTCAAGATAAGCAAAGGATCCAAGAATCCAAGATTAGCAAGACTCTTCCAAGATTATCAAGATAAAGCAAGACTCTTCCAAGACTCTTCCAAGATTAGCAAGATAAAGCAAGACTCTTCCAAGATTATCAAGAAAGACTCCAAGAAGCATCAAGATTAGCAAGATAATCCAAGATTCATGCATCTAGGGAGATCGAACGGTGGAGATCAAACCAAGGAGAGTTCGATCCTATCAGATTAGATATTTGGATCTATCCTAGTTGTTATTTCCTAGTTCTTTTACAATTTCCAAATGTATTATAAATACTGCTATTTTCCCAAAATTATTAATCAATTCATACTTCATATTTTCAGAATTTCTTCAAGTTCTCTTCTTCCTATTTTCGCCACCTTTTCTCTCTCCTAGAGAATTCGGTGTTCTTCGCTAGAAGCTAATGATCGCCCAGTGCTTGCATAGCTTGCCCGGTTT
The DNA here is from genome assembly GCF_055504915.1 of Nelumbo nucifera. NCBI lineage: Eukaryota > Viridiplantae > Streptophyta > Magnoliopsida > Proteales > Nelumbonaceae > Nelumbo > Nelumbo nucifera. Next base: position 97,162,269 of record NC_142649.1, read on the forward strand.
CTCATTGCTTCCATGCTGCATCACAACCACAGTCAAACAATTCTGGGAGCAAGAACTGGTCGTGGGATTTTGAAAAAAACCTAGAGAATAGAACAGTGAAAACAAAGATTTGTCAAAAACCCTAAAGAAACAAGCAAGGGAGACTGAAAATTTGTTAACCGCTGCTTCCAGAGTGGTTTAAACTACTCTTATTTAAGGTCGATCTGAATAAAGAGAAGCTTTTTTCTCAAAAGAAATTGATCGCCACCTTCAATCTCTAGTTTAAACCCTAAACTTGGACTTATCTAATTTCTTTGATCCTTCTTGGTCACCGGGCACTCTCCAAAGGTCATGCAATCCCTTGGGCAGCAACTCAAGACTCCAATAATCCTCCAAGAATCAGGTGATGATGCAGAACTTTCAGTCTTAGAAAGTTCTCATGCAGCCAACTGGATTAAGCTCACATGAGAACCCTAATCTGTCTTAGTTTGGCTTTGATACCAACTTGGATAAATTAGACCAGAAACTGATTGTTTTCTGGTATAGATTTAGTAGAAAAAGAAAAGAAAAGAAGGTCACGAATAGAAGAAAAGAGAGAAGAGAAGAAGGAAGAGAGAAAGAAAGGGTGTGGTTCAATAATTTTGCCGCCCCACTAGATTAGTATTTATATATTACATCTGAAGTGTAGTGGAGTTACATAAATACCCCTATCGAAACATAAATAAATGTAAAACAATATGTCTAGCCTAACTACCATAACTACCATGCAATAAATATATAAAAAATATTAGTGGGACCACACACACCAACAACTAACTACTATCTCTACAATGATAGAGAGATGAAGTAATGGGGATCTGACACAGATCACAGGATATTGATTTTGAGAAGTGGGTAGACTGAGTTGTAGAGAATCAAATTTGAATTATAAAACAGGTTGTAGAACCGAGATTAGAGAGTGGAAAATCTAAAACAAAGATCAATAAGCAACAAACTACCTAGAAATGAATTCTGCAAGGCTTTGAAGCTAGGAAGATCAATAAACAACAAACTACCTAGAAATGAATTATAAAACAGGTTGTAGAACCGAGATCAAACTTGAGCTTTTGCAAGTTCCAGCATTTGCATTCTCAAGCTAGGAAGCAGAATAGAAAAAGTTTTATTTTCTATTTTTTATTTTTCTAGAGTTTCTAATAAAAATTTCTGCATTTTTTATTTTTTTATAATTTATTAATTAATCTATTATTTTTTTATATTTGTTTAATGGTGAGAGCAGTTGGAGCACCATTGGGTAGAAGATCCAGTTGTATTTGCATTGATGAAAGTGTCAAACATCTACAAAAATTGTATTATTATTTGCATCGTTCAAAACAAATGAACTGAGCTGAATGTCAAGGGGGTGTATAAATTTTGAACCACTTTGCATTTATGGAGATTTTTGTTTTATACTGTACAAATAATTTGTATCCGTACTCCTTCCAAGCACAGCTTAAATATTCCTATCAGTTTGGTATCCACGGAATCTCTGCACCTCAGCATATCGGACCTGTTTGAGTTTGTCACCTCCAAGCTTCAACGTAGGCGCTAGCCCTACTCCACCATTAGTCCTTAGTACTGCACGTCCATGTTAGAGCGGACATGAGTTCGGAAGATCAACAAGTACATATTATCACTGACGACGCGGGTAGGAAATAAGGACAGGACTCTGATACAGCACTACAGCCGGTTCTTTAAATCTGAGATTTCCACTAAGCTAATGAATGAAATGATTTTTTGCTCTAAGAAATTGAGTATTTCAAATATTCTTTTTTAAATTTCATAGTTAAATAGGATAAATCAGAAAATTGAGTTTTTTCATTTCCAAATTCTAATAATGACATCATAAAGGGCACTAAAGTGGTGTTCTACTTCCAACATAAAAGTCTAGAGTCTAGATTATGAGTCAGATTAGAGCTTTCCATGAAAGTAGAGGTGCTCACGCTTCGCAACCATAGGCCTATTTTTTAAAACCAAGTTGGTATTTCTGATCTTAGGAAAATCGGTAATCAAAATTGAACCAAAGCCGATTGGTTAACTGGTTGACTGGTCTGGTTCGTTATTTTTTTTTTATTTTTTATATTTACAATATATATTATAAAAAATATAAAAATTAGAAATATATATAAAATATTATATTTTAAATAATAAATAATATATTATATATTATAAATATATATATATATATATAATACATATTTATTAATTTATAATATATATAATATACATAAATATACATAAAATATATAGAAATATATGTATACCAGTCGATTCAATAAACCAAAATTTCAGTTCAGTTCGGGTTTCCAGTTTTTCTTGCTCACTCCTATATGAAAGTGCATAAACAAACACGTTTTGTAGGCTTGTAGATGGATCAGGTTGACCCAAAGTCTGGTTAGGTTTTCTTAGCTAATCAATTTAGGTGATGTTTGGTATGATTGTCATTTTCTTGTAGACAATGACCACGTTTTGGAATTCAGTATAGTAATTATGGTTTTATACATATTTTATGTTGTTATTTAGTGTCGGTTAATATATGAATTTAGTATAGTAATTCTGGTTTTATACATATTTTATATTGCATAAATAATGAAAACATTATTTTCATTGCAAGAAACATCAAAATGATGTTTTCTCTAAATTTTTCTCTCACATAATTCGAGGCATTTGCTGTTGCTTGAAACAAATTGAAAATGCTCAATTAAAAAAGAAAGGGAAATTATCCAAAACTCACCATGACTTTTCACAAATTCTCTTAAACTCACCATAACTTTTCAAAATGTCCAAAACTCACCACGTTAGTCAGATTTTATTTTCCAAAACTCACCATCCGTTAGAGCACCGTTAAAGTTCATTAATCCAAGTTGTCCACGTCAACCTAAATGTAAATTTCATGACCAAACTGCCCCTGAATAGTGAGTCAGCTTGTTAAACAATTTTTTTTTGACTGAAGTGCCCTTAAGCACCCAAACTTTTTTCATATATAAGATTTCTGCTTGTTGACATGAGAGTCTTTCTTGCTCTCAACATTCAAGGATGAGTCTTTGCACTCAACATCCAAGAAAGAGCCTTCTTACTCTCAATGTCCAACGAACCTCTAACTAGTTATTTCACTTTCATTTTTTCCATTTTTTGCTTATTAGGGCACTTTTTTTTCATTGAGTGTGGGGGTGGTTTTTTGTTCCAAAACCACATGTTACTGGTTCCCTAACTAAAAGCGGCTGATGGACGCATAGAAAATACAAAATTTCTAGAGCACCCATCACCCACTAAATTCTAAAACGAAAAGCTTAATTGATTGGGTCTCCATTAGAGTATTTCTGTTATTTCTTCCTTTTGAAAAAAAAAATATGGTGGAGAAATTTCATGTTTCAGGACTGAGGAGTGAGTGGATTCCTTTTGGAATGAACAGGAATTTGATGTTGTGGTGGGAGATGTAACAATCATAGCAAATCAATCATTGAACGTGGATTTTACATTTTCTTACACTGAACCAAGAGAAGCTATGGTGATGCCAATCAAAGATGATCATAGGAAGAATATTTGGATTTTTTTTTCAAGCCTTTGACTTGAGATCTATAGCTGACGATTTGTAGCCTTCATCTTTACTGGCATTGTGGTTTGGGTTCTTGAACACCGAATAAACATAGAGTTCAGGTGATCACACGGACAACAATTTGGAATGATATTCTGGTTCTCCTTCTCTCTCTCACTAAAGATACAAATTAACTATAAAATTTGAAGATGAGTTTGGGTCTAATATGCTGAAAAAATATGATCTAAAATTAACAGGTAAATAAAGAGCGTCCTTCTTCTGATCTATATTGGTTTGGCCACATCATCATTCCATGTGGATGAAGCAGGAAAAGTTTTCTAGAAAAGAAACTTAAATTTCTTAGATAATTCTTTTATCATCGTCTCTAACAATATTAAACAAAGGAACTAAGATTGGTATGTTCTTGTAAATCTCTTTAATCAATCACTTATGTTGAAACTGTCTTTAATTAGTTTCATTCATACCCAAACACTCTTCAGACAACCGCCGCTGGAGGTCTCAGCAGGAATGATTTTCCCTTTCTCAAAGGGTGGAAAAAGCAGTGGCAATCGTTTTCACGTTCTCAGACGGTGGAAGGTTCAGTGGCAATCATTTTCTTTTTCTCAAACGGGAGAAGAAGCAGTGGCAAATGGCAATGGTTTTCCCTTTCTCAAATGGTGGAAGAAGCAGCGACAGTGGTGTTCTCTTCCGTTCAAACTATTAAGGTTTTGGGTTGAAAATGATAGGGGTAATTTTGGGATATTGTAAAATGGGTTGAACATAAGAGAGGGTATAATAGTAAATTAGCAACATCCGTTAGTGAAGTTAATGTTATCTTACTGACATAGTGAATTTTGGATGTTTTGAAAAAGTTATAGTGAATTTAAGAAAATTCATGAAAAGCCATAGTGAATTTTAGACAATTTCCCAAAAAGAAAAGGTAAGAGAGAGAAAAAACACCTACATAAAAAAATTACTATGGTACCAAATACCACCTTAATTGGATCCAATTCGACAGCATTTTTCTTTCCATTTTTACGTATATTTGCAAACTACAAAGATTATCCTATCTTAGTAGCAGAAAAAAAGAAAGAAAATAATTATCTCTCTCATACACCATATGATCTCTTTCTCTCTGGGAAGTTAAAACTCTTTCAGTCTAAAGCTCTAATAGCATCCAATAAGGTGATCTAAGATCAATTCCTTTCTCCAATAGGCCAGAAGGAGCTAAACAATTTCCGTCAGCAACATGTTCATGTTCTTTTTTAACCTTTTTGGTATAAATGAAGAGGTGCCGATCCCATATGGTTGGGGTTAAGCTTGGATATGATGATGATCTAGATCAAGAGGTGTCAATTGTGAGTGAGAGCTTGGGTGGCCATCAACTGATGATGGCCTTCTTGTGGCATGTTGTTGTTGTTTATCTTTTTCTTGAGTATAAGAAAATTTCAGTATTTTAAAACAAAATTACAAGAGTGACTATCACCACCGTAGGAGCACAAAAAAGAAGATCTTATCCAAGGTGAGGGGCTGTACATGTACATACATGATGATCTCCTTGTTGGGATGTAATGAAAGGTACATGTTGTAGTTAGAGCAATACTAAGGCCCCATTTGGTTCACAGGAATAGGTTTTTGGAATTGGAATTGGAATCTCATTCTCATTCTTGCTGGAATGGTATTCCCCCATTTGAGGGATGGCCATTTCCTGTCCCTCCCTTGAGAATGAAATCTCATTCTTGTTGATTCCAATACTCATTTCTGTCTGAACCAAACAGACTATGAGAATAGACTACTCTGATTTCAATTCCGACTGCAAATCAAATGGACCCTATAAGTACGTTAATGAAGTGGGTCCATTAATAAAAAATACCGATGTGAAAATTTATTTTAACACAAACGATGTTGAGATAAACACATGGGATTGGATTAGTCTTTAGTAGTGGTAATATCCATCTCTGGATGTTTTTATTAAGAAAGGGTTAATTACATAAATATATCTTGTGGTTTGATCAGAATTTTAAAGTATAGCTTGCATATTGCAAAACTATTTAGATATACATTGTGAAATGGCTCCATATAACATAACTGTCATACACTAAGGATGCATTTAGGGTTATTTCACAAGCCCATTAATTTTCTTTTTCTTCTTCTTCTTCAAATTAAGATGTTATTTCGTGTTACAAACCATGGAACAATGTTCTGCGCCTACAAACTTATGAATTGGAACCTCAAATTCATGCTGAGAGAGAGAGAACTAAGTTTTAGTGGGAGACAATAAGAGATTTTCTCCACATGGTCCATGTAAAAACAAGTTTCTATCTATTGAAGAGAAAATCCCTCACTCTCTCTTGTCTAATCGAAAGGCATTCTTAGGCTGGCCTAATTTGTAAATTTCTCCCTTTGGACCTAGCTTTTTTGTGTTTAGTCCAGTTAGGATTTGCATTAGATCCAGAAATTTGTGGTCTACGTAAGCCCATCCGATCAATGAGTCCTTTCTAATCTAAATGAGTTATTCTTAATCTGAACAAAGATGGACAATCTTCAAGAACCAGTCGTTCTTCCATGACCTACTAGTTCAAAGTCCCAACTCGCTTTCAGCCCATCTGATCCTCCCCACAAAACCTCATTGTCTCTATGCCATCAAATCCATATGATTTGCAATTCTTTAGGCTCAGTTTGGGAATAATACAAATACAAATATATACAATACAAATGTATATAAAACAATACAAAATACAAGGTTTTGCACTCTAAAGGCAAGGTCACTTGGTCTCGCTTTGTCAAAAATAGGGGTTTGCAAGATAAATCCTTAAGACATAGTCTAAGCTTCTCCATATTGGTTCCTAATCTTCCCTTTGGTTTTCCTTGAATTAGGTCCAAAATGGGGCCCCGACCATCATGCCTTGATCCTTGACCTCTCCCCAACAAAGTTAGGGAAACCCAAATCTTTTAGATTCCATCAAATTGTGCTTTTGAAAGAGTGTAAGGAAATTGAAAGGCAGGGTGGGGCCAAAATACTGGTAAGTATGCAGCCCACAAAATTCAGTGCAACCTATAGAAAATAGCAAGAGACCTGAGAAGGTGGTATAAGAGAGCCTTTGGAGATATTAATGTCAACCTACAAAAAATTAGGACACCATTCTGGGCATAGAATAGGGAGAGCTTTCTGGCACTTCGGTGGAGGATCTTAAGTATTTGGATGAATAGAGAGATTCTTTTCTCCACTATCAAAAGCTGTATTGGCTAATGTTTTCAAAAACTTGACCGGAGTAGAAAAATTGGGAATTGGTTCTGTTTCACCCCAAAACTACTTTTTGGCTAAAAACCATTGATCTGGTCAACAAGCTACTGACTAGGGCAGTCAAACCATCGAATTGTTGACCAAGACAATGTTTTTTGGCCATTTTTTGTTTTTTTTAATATTTTATTTTATTTTTTTGTTAGAGCATGTCTTCCATTTGATTCGAACAATCAGACCATTTGACCCGGGAACTGGATCCCAAAATGGTTCCTTGTTCGGTCCGGTTTTAAAAACCTTGGTATTGGCAACAAAATTCTAGATAGTTGTGGCTAGAAGCAGGGCATAAAAAAACACTTCCTATTTCCATAATATGGCCACCATGGTCCATGAGGTAGATGAGAAATAAAATAATTTGGATTAAAAATGATGAAGGGCAATGGGTTTCTAGACATGATGAAGTTACCCAAGTGGCTTTAAATTACTTTGAAGATCTGTTCACTTCCCAAGGGTGTGAAGATCTGGGGGGAATTAAAGAATCCATTTAATACAATGGTTTTAGATCAAGAGAACTGTGGTCTGATTGCCATCCCGAAGGAAGAGGAAATAAGAGAAGCTTTGTTTCGTATAGGCAATTTGACAGCTCCTAGACTTGATGGTTTCCCAGCCCTGTTTTATAAATCTTTTTGGGATATCATGAAAATAGACATTATCCTTGTCTAAGAATTTTTTATTAATGGAAAGTTTGTCAAAATCCTTAAATCATACTCTGATAACTCTTATTCCTAAGTGCCCTAACTACAAACACATGAAAGAGTATTGTCCTATAAGCTTGCATAGTGTCATCTATAAGGTCATCTTAAAAATCTTGGCTATCTAGTTCATACCATTGCTCGATAAATGCATCTCTCCCTTTTAGAATGCTTTTGTTATGGGTCGTTAAATCTTAGATAATATTCTAATTACTAATGAAAATTTCCATCATATGAAATACAATAAGAGAGCGACGAAGACCTTGGCAATTAAGGTGGATATGTTGAAAGCCTACGATAGGATTGAGTGGGATTACATTATAGTGGTGCCAAAACCCTTGGGTTTCTTTGATCATTAGTGCAAGCTTATCCTTTTTTGCATTTCCATTAATGTGTCTTTTGTTAGACAGTGTATGCCCTTAGCTCCAATCAGAATGATGTACATTATGACATTTAATGTAAATGGATAAAGTACATATTTGATTCATGTTATCATAGTGTGTTTCTATGTAATACCCTTAAACTGGACACATATGAGACTCGTCTTATTTTAAAATCTTCACAGCCGTTGGATAGATCTGGGGAGATTTATCCTACCAAGGTTGACACTGATGTGTCACCAAGTTGGTTGGGGTGGCTTGTCTCAGCTATCAGGGTAAGACCTGAGGTACATGCAGTGTGGGTTTTCTTGAAACCTTAACCGAACCAGAATTCCAGTATTGCCCTGGACCTTGGAGATAGATGGGCAAAACTGGAATATTACACTTCACCCCTACACTCGATTATGATACTGCACTAGGTGTTGGATTGGGCTGTCTTTGATATGCCAATCAGTAAGATCCTTAGAGGGGGTCAAAACCTGGGTATGTTGGGACAGTCCGAGAATTCATCTGAGTGGGTGATCATAGTGACAGGATCAGCCCCTTTGTCGAACAAAGTGAATGATCGGGGATGCACTCTCTCTAATGGAAACCAAAACTACCGGCAGTCGATTTCAACTGTTGAAATTTGTTTTGCAAAATATATTTATATAGAGATATACATATATATATATATATATATTATGGTTTCAAAATGTTTGCAAAAAGGTTTTAATTCCCAGGATCCATGTGAGTAGAGAGTGCAGCACTGTACCTTGCAGCCGAGGGAGAGGTCCTCTCTTGTCGGGTAGTGTTTGATCATTATGGGCTGAGAGGTTAAGTGTAAGACCATTGAGGGTAATACCTGATGGGCTAATCTTGCATCTACCCACAGTCCTTGGGTTTTTATAAGGTGGCTTGACCCAAGGACCATTTAGTGTAAATATTGGGCCCATTAAGAGCCTATGGTGATGGACTCATGTGTTCACTATCTCCTACAATGAATTCGGCCAGGCCTTGTAACAGTGGCTGGGATGAACCCATGTGGCTGATGTGTAGATCAATGATTGGGTCCTATGCCATACAAGGATGTCCAACTGGGCAACAGTTTGGAGGGTAAGTGAGCAGATGGACTTAATGGGCCTAAAGCCCAATTTGAACTGGCTTAATGATATTAATTAAAAGGGGGCGGTTCTGAGATTTAGATCAGCAGATAGGATAAGGGATTGTCCCTATCCACTCAGAGAGTCCAAATCCAAATAAAAATTTGGATCAGGAAACTCCTAATTAGATTAGGAGGGTTGATCTTTATCTGCAGATAAGATAAGGGATTATCCTTATCTCTTAAAGATAGTCAAGATCCAAATACAAGATTTGGATTAGGAAACTCCTAATGGGATTAGGAGCTGCTCTCTTTAAAGGCTATAAATAGAGGAGTAGGAAGAACCTCCATGACAACAATTCTCAGTTCAGAGATTAAAAAGAGAGAAGAACCTATAGTTCGACTACTCCTGTCTTCTGCTCTTTCCTGCTCTTGCCGCCACACCAGTTCGATCTCCATCTGTGGGAGTGATCAAGAAGTGTTCTTGATATTACCTTTTGGCAGAAAAGGTAATCAGAAGTCGTGCTCACTAGCCCTCCATCAGATTCTTGCTAAAGAATCAGGTTCTTGCTGAAGAGCCATCCTGCTGATTCTGCTTCATCCTACACCGTGTCATCTTCGGTGGAAGCAGTCTTTGGATCTTTCCTTGGGCGTGAACACCTTCATTGGAGGTTATTGTTACTCCGTATCACGTATAACCCTCCACTCCCTTTTGGTTTCAAATCTGATCTGGTTTAAGTTCAAGATTGATCCTTGAAAATGCAGTTTTCTAAAATAGGGAATGTGATTCCCACGTGGGAGAGAGAGAAATTTTTGAAATTTTGCCCAACCTTCTTGCAGGGTTCGGCCATCCATATGATGGATCTCTCATCCCTTCATCTTTTTCTATTAATACTAACAGGGTGGTTGAGGGTCGGATCACCCCTTCGAGGGGTTTTAGACAAGGAGATCCTCTATCTCCTTATTTGTTCATTTTGGCCATAGGAGGCCTCTCCCGTATGTTGATTAAAGTAGAGAACCAGAATTTAATTCAGGGAGTCAAAATATGTAGAAGCCCCCTTCAATCTCTCACTTAGTTTTTGCAGATGGTGTGTTTAAATTCACTAAAGCATCTAGGGAGATATATAGTAGCAAATCTCTTAGATATTTTGAATAATTTCTAGAGAATGACCATCCAGCTGCTTTTGTAGGTGAACACACTTCTATTCAAGGCTACCATCAACGACTAGGACATCTAGATCTTTGCGTAGTCAGTCTAGTGCTCCTCTAGATTTAATTTTTTCAGATGTTTGGTTCCCACCCTTGTTGCATCCAATGATGGTTATAGATATTATGTAATTTTTATAGATGATTATAGCAAGTTTACTTGGTTATTCTTGATGCAAAATAAATCCGGTGTATTTGATATTTTTCTTAAATTTAAGAAGCATGTAGAGGTATTATTTAAAAGAAGTATTAAGTGTTTATAGTTTGGTTGGGGAGGAGAATGTAGATGGGTGTTGTCTTTTCTAGTTGATCACAACATCACTCACTGACTTGCTTGCCCACATACTCATGAACAGGACGGTGCCGCTGAGAGGAAACATCATCACATCATCGAGTCTACCTTATCTCTATTGGCGTCCTCAATTCTCCCCTTCACTTTTTGGGATGTTGGAGCCTCTACAACTATCTTTCTAATTAATAGGATTCCTTCCAAGGTATTGAACAATCAATCTCCTTTTCAAATACTGTTTGTTTCACACTGAACTGGATTATAAGATGCTTTGTGTCTTTAGTTGTGCATGCTATCCTCTACTTTGATTGCACAATCGCTACAAGTTTTCTTTCCGGTCACTTCATTGCATCTTCCTTGTATATTGCAGTTCCCACAAGGGTTATAAATGTTATCACCCTTCCTCTAGATGCCTTTGCATAGCCCACCATATCGTTTTTGATGAAAGCAGCTTTCCAGGCATTCTAGCTTCTCATTTTACCACTTCAACTACTTCCACCGGAGTAACAATTTTTTTACCACCAAGCTTCTCGTCTTCATCTACTTCTACTTTAGCTACTTGTTCACCATCGGCCATGTCTTCTTAGATGAATGCCAACTTGGCCATCTCGTCTTGCTCCACTTCGTCTCCGACTGCTCCGTCTCCGCCTACTAATAGTGGCACTTCTCATTCTTTTCCTTCTCATCCATGTGGTACTAAGCTTATACAAGATTTGCTTGATGCCACTCAACCAGTTCTGGCTTCCTCTACCCACACTCATACCATGCTTACTCGTTCTCTTATGGGTTCTCTACCGGCTTAGTCACATATTGCACTTTGCTATCCTATTCCACAGATTCTTCTTGGCTCTTGCTACTCTTCATGATGACATCCACGAGCCTAGTTGCTTCTCTAAAGTTGTTAAAGAACCTTGTTGGTGTGATACAATGCCACGGGAGTACAATTCTCTTGTTGCCAATAACACTTGGACCCTGGTGCCCTATCAACCTCATATGCATGTAGTTGGTACCAAGTGGGTGTATGAAGTTAAACAGCGGGCTAACGGATTTGTTGAATGATGTAAAGAATAACTAGTTGCTCTGGGTTTCAATCAAGTTCCAAGGGTTGATTTCACTGATACTTTTAGTCTAGTTGTCAAGCCAGTGACCATCCGTACAATCATTGCTCTCTCCACTACTCTTTGATGGCCTTTTCAACAACTGGACTTTGATAATGCTTTCTTAATAGCTATGTCTTTGAAGTTATCTATGTCCATCAACCTAAAGGTTTTGAGGATTCTAATACCCCTCACCATGTCTGTAAACTTCATAAAGCACTGTACAGACTCCGTCAGGCTCCTTGAGCATGGTATTCTCATCTTAGCTCTCATCTTCTCCAGTTGGGCTTTCACATGTCAGCAATCGATTCCTCCTTGTTCATCTATAAGAAGGATTTGGTCACCATGTACATTCTTATTTATGTTGATGACATACTTCTCACTGGATCCTCCAAATCTATGCTTGATTCTCTTGTCTCCTTCCTATGCCGAACCTTCTCCTTGAAAGACCTTGGACCAACACACTATTTTCTTGGCATGGAGATCTCAATCCAACCTTATGGCATCATTCTCACTCAATGATGGTACATTTTGGATCTTTTGAGGTGTGCAAACATGGCTGAGGCCAAACCTCTAAATTTAGTGGGGACTCTCTTTCGGATCCCTTAGAGTATTGTAGTATTATAGGAGCCTTCTAGTATCTTACTATTACACGGTCAGACATCTCGTTCTTCGTCAACAAGGTTTGCCAGTTTTTTCAATCTCCCACGACGGAACATTGGGTTGTTGTTAAAGGGATCCTATGGTACCTAAAACACACGACAGATCATGGACTTCATTGCTATTCCGCCTCCGCTCCTCTCACTCTTCAAGCGTTCTCTGATGTCGACTAGGTTGGGTGCCCAGACAATTGGCACTATATTGGAGGCTATCTCATTTACATAGGCCAAAACTTGATTGCCTGGAGTTCTAAGAAACAACCCACCATTGCTCATTCAAGAACGGAATCTGAATTCCAGGCTTGTGCCAATGCTACCACGGAATTGCTTCGGGTTCATTCCTTACTACTAGACTTAGGCCTCTCACTGCCAACGGTATCGGTTGTTTGTTGTGATAATATTGGCGCCACGATCTTGTCTTTTTTTCTCATATGAGACACATTGAAGTTGACTTCCATTTCTTGAGGGACCTCATGCTCAAATGCTCTCTCTTCGTTCAGTTTAGATCCTCCAGTGATCAAGTCGCGGATCTTCTCACCAAACCATTCAACGACACTCGTTTCATCTCTTTATGGTCCAAGCTTTATGTCTTGCCTGGACATTTCACTTGAGGGTGCGTATTAGAGCATGCTTGTCGATAGACTCGTACTTAGATCTGCATCATACTCTAGATAGAGTTCTACTCAGATCTACAACATACTCTCTCTTATCCTCGTTATAACTTATCTCATAACTTGAGTGTTGTAACCCAACTCTAACACTGAGTGTTTGTATTGTACTAAAACTACAACTGATCTCTATAAACAAACAAAGGGTTCGATCAACCAATTCTCTTATCATTACTTTTCTATCTCCAGGATTAGAAATAGTTTGGCCCATGAAATAGCAAAAAGGGCCCTAAACTTGAATAGGGATGTTTATTTCTTTGATTCCCCTCCCTCTTTTTTGTATCGTTTTAAATATTCTTATGGAATGGTAAATTTAACTGTAATAAAAAAAAAAAGTTCAAACCCACCAAAGAGTTCATCTATCTTGCGAGATAATCCTTCAATACGTGATGCACATGGTCACCCACACATTTTGTACAATTGACAGTCCTTATATGATCACTTGCTGATATGTGATGCAAATTAATTAAATTTTTTGGTCCTCAAAGAGAGATAATGTGGACCTGGATATCAAGTGCATATTCTGAAATTTTAAAAAATAATTAAGGGCATTTTAGTCCTTTAATTTTTCTGTCAATCTCAATAGTTAGATCTTTCGTAAAAAGGTATAATAAGTAATTTTAGAAATCAAAGGATTTGTTTAAATAATTTAGTGAAAATACAATATTTAAGTATTTAACCCAAAAAGTAATTATAATCCGAATAAGACAACGGAAAAAAAAAATTAATCCACTGTTTTAGGGGTGTTTAGATAGAAATTGGATTCAGTGTTAACAAAATTATTCTATTACACCACTTGCAGTTGTGCATGGGAATATCTCCCTATGAATAAAAACAAATAAATATGGAGATGTGGAGATGTTCCCGATGCATGGCTGCAAAAGGCTATGAATACGGTGTGAGTACCATTTTGTGAGGACTGAATCTGGTCTCATTTGAAAAATATGGTTGTTTTTTTAATAAAAACTGTCAAATTAGCAAAAATAATTATTTTCTAATGTATAACATCATATAGTGGTTTATATCAACTCCGAATATAATATATATATATATATATATATATATATATTAAAGGAAGGTTTTGAGGCTCCCACCATTTAGACGTGGAATTTTCATTTATCTGAAAATTTAGACATGTGATATTTTTTGAGAAATTGCTATTAAAATCCACAACCCACTATCACCATTTAGACAAGTGGCGTTCTCATTTTCTAGAAAGCTAAGCACGTGGCAATTTATAAGAAATTCCTGCTAAAGCCCACAACCCACTGCCAAGCTACAGCCCCCCACCATTTAGACATGTGGCCTTTTCATCATTTTTTTTGGAAAGCTAGACACGTGGCATTTTCTAAGAATTTGTTGTTAAAACCCACAACCCACTACCACTATTTAGACTATTAATTCAAGAAATATGATTCAAAGAGTGGGTAGTTTCACTCTTAAACATTCTCAATAGACAGTTATTTATTAGCTTAACGCATGTTTACCTATAGTCTATTAAATAAAAATGGTGGGACTCATTAAAAGATTACCATAAATCCACTTTTGTTTTTAAATGATTTTTTTTCAAAAAGAAAATATTTTATTAATTACAAACTTGATTTAACTTTTAGGAAGCAACCTAATTTAACTTTAAAATAAATAACTCAAAATAGATTTATTAGATAAATAGTAAATACCAAATAAAGTGGGTTATTCTTTACGAATAAGATCTGATTTAATATCTTAAATCAAATTAATAATAGTTTTCAAATAAAATAGGTCAAAATAAATTGTCAATTACAAAGATACAAGACCTATTTTTATTTTTTTTTAATTTAATTTTTGATAACTAAATAGTAAACTTCAAACTAAATTATACACACGTTTAATTGAGTCCGGATCTCCTACCCACGAGAACTCTGCCCACATTTATCTCAACCATATATGGAGAACATTTCATAATCTGCATAGTATATTATGCAAGAGGAAATGTTCCCAATTCACGGGAGGTATTGTATTGTGGGTAGGCGTGAACAAAGTTCTCGTGGGCAGGAGATGTGGAGTCCATTTAGTTACCCGTAGTTAGTACAGGAATTGTAGAATAGAGAACTTTCATACCGTGTCATTGCATTGTCGCTTTTTTGCTGATAAATGGATAGTGGCACGTGCAAAAAGAGAGATAGAGAGAGAGAGAATTCAGGTGCCAAATGCCCATCCAATAATACTTACAACGATGAATTTGCAGAGGTCAGAAAGCTGTGAAGTGAATTTTGGGTTGGAGAATAACAAGTTTAACGCCACGGGTGGCTTTTTTTAACCAAAGCGAAGCAGAAGGAATAGTTCTGTACTCTGGTTTCAACTTTAAATTCATCGCTTTACCGGCAGAGTGCTTGTGCCGAAGCACACCGGATGAACTTGCCACGTGGAAATATGATACTTAGGTGTTGAATATTCCAACGAAAGAAATGAATGAGGTGACCCGAAAAAGTGAATGGTCCAGATAGATTTACGAGGACAGAACAAGGATTAGCAACCAAAGTAGGGGCAACAAACCTGGTTGAACGAGTTAACACAGCGATCCACTGCATCGAAAAGAGGAGGAGGAAATGAGGAAGAAGAAAAGACAGTGGAAATAAATATAGGGAGGGAGGGTCAACCGGAGGGACATGGAACGTAATGGTGAACCGACAAATCATCACCATCAAATGTATTTTATGGGCCCAAATGGCGGAGTCACGACAAAAACCAGGAAGAAAGGAATCCGATGCTCCCCCTCAAGTCCTAACACCCAGTCTCCATCCAAACGCTTTTTTGCGTCATAGTGACGGACAATTCCTCCACGGTTCCATTAAAGTTTGCCACGTGTCAAAGTATTAGCGTGTACAGCACCTCCCCCATTCCTTACGCTTGCTTTCCATTCTTCTCATGATTGATTTCAACCCTGTCGTTAACCCTTCCTACTCAATTAAATTTTACGGCCGGGGAAGTCGTCATCTAGTATATATTGCGGTAAATTTGCTGATGGGGATGATAATTTCCACCCTACCGGCGGGTATCCGCGGCTATCCACCCTGTTGGATGTTGGGGCGAATAAACGAATTTGTTTGTTTGGACTTTAAAGAATGAATTTATTTATTTGATTGATTATATATATTAAGAAAAAATAGGATCTAATCCTTTAATTTTCACCCTTATATGCAAAGAAAATAGGGTCGGAGAGAATTTTATATTTTTATTTTCCAAAAAGGTTTGGATTCTAAATTTATAATCTGTTATGGGTTTTGGATAATGAAAATTTTAAAAGATAAAAAAGGTATAAAATTTACAAAAAACCTCCCCAAACCTGCTCCATTACCATAAATGGTAAATGAGATATCCCCTCAGTCGCTAAGGCCTAAGTGGTGGTGTTTTATATTGAAATTAATTCAGAAGCTCCAACTCTCCCAAACCATAACTTGTCCATCATTCACGGGCACAGCTAGCTTGAGGAAGGAGGAAGCGTTCCTACTTCCTAGAAATGGGTGGCAATGCCATTGATCAAGGGAGGTAGATGGGCCGTGGGAACAAGACATATGACCCAACTTTGATTTGGGTTGGCTGGATAATAATTATTGCCTCTTGTTCTTGTACAAGGTGATCCACCACTACCCTAGTCCAACATAGACTCCCTGAACCTCCATCACATCTCACAAGGCAGTAGGCCTGCACACGAGCTAGAATAATTAATTTACAGAATTTTACTTGAAAAGTATATATTGGCAACTTGAAGAGTTGAAATGGACGTCACCTAATGCATTATGTATCCCAACGCCCAAGTTAAAGCATCCCTATAACTTCTACCTCAAAATAATAAATAGATCGTCTGCCACCACTACACTCAAACACAGATAATTCCAAACCGACCAACATTTAAACTGCAGCGCTACCTCCGACCCCGGCCGGGCCCTCTCTATGTGCTACATGTCTGAGACTAAAATCCCATATCAGAATTCTTGTAGCTAGCTAGGTTTGAGAGGTAAATTAGTCCCCACGGGATGTCCTCCTATTGAAGCCTAGCTAGGTTGGGTTTGGAAAATTAAGCTTCAGGTTTTGTGCTTTTAAAACCCAGAAGCACGAAGCTCGAATTTCAGGCTTATTTGTGCTTTAATTTGGGTTCAGATTGTCATGCTTTAAAGCCAACGCTCTGAACACTTTGTGCCTCAATTTGCTTTCCACATCTCAAAGAAGTAAAACTGTAAAAGCTTATCCAAAAGTAAGGCAGAAAAAACTTCCCACGCACGCACCCAATAACTGCAACCAGAAAAGAAAAGGCTGAGACTCTGTGATAGAGATGGACAAATTTGAAACTATATATATATATATATATATATTGAGTGAAGTTATTAGTACGTAGAAGTAGTGATAGATTTGTTGAAGGGGCCTGATGAAGCAGAGACGAGGCATATAATTAAGCATATTCACCAATGGCTTATTCTTAGCGTAGGCATCGATCCGCTGCAGGAACATGAGTTAAATCAAATGTTATATCGGGCCCAAACCCAAATGGACCACACGACACATGATGAAGCGGGTGGCTTTTCTTGTTCACATACATGATATATAGTATGATACAACACAAAGGCGTTACCTTTTCTGGCGACTGATGGCGTTCCAGTTTTGGTTGTACTCTGTGGTACAAGCTGCTTTAAGCGATGAGCTAGCTTCGCTCTGCCCTTGTTAATCCTTTATATGGACCACTGATCAGTTTGAAAGCTACGGCTCTACTACTGCTGCCATGTGCTTGCTGCGCCAAAGCCTTCAGATGTTCTTCTTTCGCCAGCTAGGAATGATGCAAATACCTGTTTCTCTCTCTCTCTCTCTACATATTCACAGAAACAAAAGTTATTGATAATATGATTAGGTTAGAAGTTGGTATATGGCCCAAGGAAGACGCAGCCCCATAAACGATATCTTGGACGCACCATTTGGAGACAATACCGTATTAGCTGAACCACCCCCCTAACAGTCCAAGAAGCCAATCAGTATCTACTTAATGCGCTTGTTTCTTTCTTGATTCAGTTGACTGAGTGAGCAGCGTTAATAATTCTCCTTTGTATATTTCTTGCATTTTCAAAGGAAAGGCAACACTGCTAGTGCTTGGTGGAATGGAATGTGGGACTCATTAAAGATTTTTCAGAAAAATACATTTCACCTCACGGCAGAATTCTGAATTCCATTGCGCACCTGCAATAATTCAAATTCAAAATGTCCAATACCCCCCACCTTAAACACCAATATCTATCTGTCTCTATTGTATTGGCATCAATTTCGAGTTGGCACCTACCCCAACTGTATGGTGGGGCTAAGAATTCTGAGGGTGGGCTGAACAGTCATTCTCCCAAGATTATTCTAACCAGACCCAAAGTATATGGTGGTTTTGTCTAGGGGTACAAGTCGGATGGGTTGGGCTGGGTTTATGGTTAACCCGAGCCTGAGCCTGAGGTCAAGCTCAATCTTCCCAATCTATGCCCAGCCCATACAGTAATTTGATGCACTCGAGTTGGGCTTAGGCCTAGGCTGGGCTCGGGTTGGTTAATGAACCTACTCTAAAATTATACATATATATGTATTTATACAAATATGTATACAAATGTATATATATATATATATATATATATATATATATGTGTGTGTGTATGCAAAATTTACAATAGAAACTGATATAAAAATCCCCACAAAATGGCCTTTGGTTTCTCCATCAGAGGTAGAGCCTAGCAAAGAAACCCCTTTGGTGTCGTCCACTCCTATTTCCTTCTTGTTCAAAGAAAAGAAAAGAGTAAGTATTGATGCTCAAACGTGCGGTCGACTAGGTAGAACCAGAAAGATGGGCCAAAAACCTTGGCATAAGTGTTTTACCTACGACACAAATTAGCATCAAAGGCCTTGAGGGTAGCTCCCCAAGGGTGGAGCCTACAACAGTCAAGTTAGCATAGTCTTGAGACGAAACGAACTAAGGGGGCGTTTAATTACTCTTTTCAGAGGTCTGTTTAAAATACTTGCTTTCCAGATGCCATGCTCATTTGGTATTGCATCTAAAATGCTTTTTCAAATCTGAAACCGTAAGATGCGAGCCCATCACTTAATGCGCTCAAAAACGTTTTAGATGTGGCCTAAAGTGAAAAATACCCTCAAGTTGATTCCTTTAGCTCTTTGCCCATTCGTCGATAGTTTGCCAATAAAAGCAATGAAAGACGAGGAAAATAGAGCATAAGTTGATTCCTCCCGCACAAGTTGATCTCCATGGAGGCATTTCGAGTTCTTCTATCTACAACAACGGTTAAAACCATTAGAAATGGTGTTTTCGGAGGTGAAGTCCATTAATTTTCGTCTTATAAGGGTGCGGAGAATCTTAAACTCAGGTTTGAAGCTAGGGGTTTTCATTTATTGTGTGGGTCTTTGGTATTTAGGGCTTCATTGATTGTACAACTAGAGTATGCTATAGACGATTTTTCGGATGAGAAGTCAAGGGGAAAGAAGGTCTACACGACTACGCCGAGGAGTATTGCTCAACGACGAAATACATGAACTCATCCTCCAAAATCAAGAAAGAGCATTGTTTTTCATTCGATCTCACTCGTATTAGGCTATCAACCATGGAAGACAACTTCAGAGTCCGAGTTGACAGGGCATTCGGCTTTTTATCATCCTCTTCATCATCCCTCTTCACCATGGTTTCTCACGCATGAAAAGGTCAAGAGGAAAGAGTGGAACCAAGGGAGAGATACTCCTAACAAAGGAGAAAACCCTTGCTCATTGTCCTTTGATGGGTTAAAATTAATTATTTTACTTTTTATTAAGTGTTAATTATTTTAATATTTTTATTAGTTATTAATTATTTTTATTAATTTTTATTTGTGTTAATTATTAATTATTCTATTAATTTTTTTATGAGATAATGAAAATTAAACTAAAAATTACCAAATAGTCTATTCTAGTTAAAATAGTAAAATTAGGGAATTTCAGATGCTGAAGATTTGATCCAACACAAACAAACTTATATATTTAGATAGTCTAAAAAGTAGAAAAGCATCTATGCTTCTTTTTAGATTTTAGACATAAATAATATCTTTTCGACTTTTCAGATTTCAGATTTCAAATTTATTAAATGCACCTAAATACCTTAGTGTTAAGCAAAAGTGCAAGGTGTGTGAAAGGTAGAGAGGAATGAGAGTGTTCAGAAAGAGAGTCACCTTTAGTATTCACCTATTTATAGAGGAGGGAGTTGTTAGACATGGGAGTAGTGGATCCACTATTGACTCCTTAGGATGAATTCCCCACCCTGACCAAAATTATATATATATATATATCAAAATAAATTTAAAAAATTATTTATATTTTAAAATGTTCTTTTATTTTAATGAAATTTATTTTTCAAAAAAAATTATTAATTAAAAAATTCTGGGAATTTGGGTCCCCATGGGGAATCCATCTCCGTTGAGGATCAGGAATGGAGGACAATTTTTGTCCTCAACGGGGTTTAGGATCGAGGATATGGATTTATTTCAAAATCAGGGTCATGTGATATGATCCCTACCCCGTTGCCATTTGTACAAGGATTTGAGGATTTTTTTTCTTCTTGTTCTTTTTTTTCCTTTTTGGGGTTTAAATTTTTGTAGTAGTTATATCTTGCAAAAACCAAATAGTTGCCTGTCTTGGTAACTTTAGGCTATGTGTTTTGAAACAAAATAAGAGAGGAACAAATTATTTGAGCATAAGTTCTTAGGAATTTCATAAATTTTGTTTAAGCGTTTCCCTCAACATTTTGTTTTCCTTTTGTTGCCTATCAAGTTAAACATAGTTGTAAGTTCAATATTCACAAATTGACATTCTAGATTTGAAATTTTGTATGTATTTGGATTTAACGGCGTTTATAGATGGGATGTTCATTTCCTTAAACTAGTGTTTTTGAGCCATTATTGACCTGAACGGTTGGACCATTTGGCTTGGGAACTGTCCAAGCAATCAGTTCTGTTTCACTCCCAACCCATTTTTGTTCCAAAAACCACTGACTTGGTTAGAGAACTGTTGACTCGGACAGTCAAATTGTCAACCCTAATAGCAACTCACGGTTAATAAGGAAGCATAGGAGATTTAGAAACGTAGGGGATTGAGACAAAATAATCTCAGATCTGAGATCACTGAGATCCCATAGAGAAAGAGAGAGAGAGAGAAGAAGAAGAAGAGAAATCAAACCTCAAATCTCATAATTGAGATCTCAATTCTCAGATCTGAGATCAGAGACAGGTATGAAAGTTGCCCCTTGCCACTGCATTTTTGTTGCCACCGCCGTCATCGTTTCCTCCTCCTTCTTCTTCTTCCCTCCTTCCCTCCATTCCTTCCTTTCTTTCCTTTTCTTTCTTTCTTTCTTCTTTCTCTCTCAGCCGACAATCACATATATATCTTTCTTTTCTCATAAAACACTAGAAGTAATGAAGCCCGAATATTCAAGTCTCATCAAACCACTAGACCCATTCGACCCAGACAGTCGAATTGCTAGCCTAGAAACTGGTGGCCACAACGGTTCTGTTTTTGAGCCAGTTTTTAAAACCTTGCTTTAACGTTTATTTGAAAATGTTACTTTAAATGTTTATTTCTTTTATAGTTTGGTTGGGGGTTTTATGAGCATTTCAGGTAACATTCCATAAAGTTATTTTCCACTTTAGACTATCACCCCATAAAGTATGCCACATAAGCATTTCATTTCAACAAATGTTGGGGCATTGGGGGAAATGAGAATTTAAAGTTTTCCCAACGCCTATGCTCACAAATCCAAGCATTTTAGTTTTTTAGTGTTTATTTGATAAACATTGAAACCAAACAATGGTTTCATGCACAATAAACGCCAATGCCTATGTGACACTAATGTAGTAGTGTTTTTTCAATAAACACCCACGAAATCAAACACTGCCTTTAATTATTATCTATCACTATTTCAAGCATTAAACAGAATGGAATGTTTCATGAATCCAACCCTTGTAAATAAATATATAAATATATAATAAATATATATATATATATTTATATTCATATACATAATGCATATGTATTTATATATAATATATGGATAATATATGATATATTAAATATATATATACTGATTGATTCAATAAATTGTCGGTTTTTTCTAAGTTAATCAAAAACCGAACCAGTCTTTCAATTTTTTTAAAAAATGCCAAATTGATTGACTCAATTAACCACATTTTTTGGTTCAATTTGACTTTTCAGTTTTTCGGTATTTTATGAGCACCCCTAATTAAAGCCCTTAATAATCCTTATCAAACCCTAGAAAGAAAGAAAGAAATCCTAGTCAATACCCACCTTTTTCCTTCTTTCACCTCCCCATGTGGTTGTGGGAGACAACAGACAAGTGATTGTTTATGTCTTTATGAAAGTTGAGTGGTGATAACATGGGGAAAACATAACCTAAGTGGTTATCACTATTTGGCTAAACCCATGACACCCTAGCTCTAGCGATAGCTAGACTCGGCAGTTCTATTCAAATTCAAAGTTACATATAGTACTAAAGATATTCGTACATGCATGCATGGCTGCAATAACACCCACATGGAATCATGAAATGGGAATGAGTGGGCCATATATGCCATGCACACATTAGATATTTCACTCGCATTCGGATGGTGGGACTGGCACGCATTCGTTGCATCATGTTTACCACTTTACTTACCACCATCAACTACTACATCATCATTACAGTGCCATTCATATTAATTTGAAGCTACCAAAGCGGTAGCTGGTAGAGAGTGAACTTGAATCAGCTTCAACTTATTATAGTTCCATCGATTTGGTTTAAACCGAGTTTTGAATCGAATTAGATTCCAATATATAGGTTCATTTGAATCTAATAACTAAATATTTAGCTCTAATTTTCCCGTATTACATCCCAAAATTAATAATTTACAATTTACAAAGCCTCTAAATTTGAAAATAAAAGGGAATAAATTCGAAGTGAGTAGCTGAATATCTGATTAACCAATGAGGTCGACTATACATAATATAAGTTAGATTACATATATAAGTTACACAACTCGAATTTTATTAGTTTCAAGGTAGAGTAATCAGATATTCAACTCAGCTCATGAATTGTATGATGGAACAAGGGCAATGTTGAAACTTAATATAACACAGCAAAAAGCCCAGATTTTCTACTAATTTTTCTTACACACTCTTCACCCGCTGTGAATTAGAATAAAGTGGGTAAGAAAAGTGAGTAAGAAATCCCGAGTGCACAGAAAATTATGATAAATTGGATGAGATATTAGGGATGTAACAACTCCCCCAATCTCCATCGCATGCAAGCCGGCCACTCGGTGGAGTTTGTTAGAAGGGAGGTTGAGGGTTTGTTTTGATGGGAGAAAGACACAAAATCAGTAGCAACCACTCGGGAGTGTGGGTGCCCACCAGCCACGGGCCCACAACAAAAGATTTCTGGATTTAAAGGTGACTTTTCCCGGGATGGGAAGACGTAAGCCACAAAGTCTTTCCAACTTCTGACGGGGTCTCAACTCTCAACCCAAAGCCTCCCGACGAGCTTTTTGTTTTGCAAACGGAGAGACATGGACATGGGGACTGGGGAGGGCCAGCACTAGGCAAGTCCAGGAGACATAAAAGGAATCCTTTCTGAAATCTCTCTTTCTTTCTCTCTCCTAAATTTAGATTCCTTCTTTTTCTCTTTCCTCATTTGCTTTATTATTGACCATTGACCATGCATGCATGAATTATTCTTTTCTGCTTTTGGGATCAACCAACTCTTTAATTTTTTTATTTTTTTACCGGCATTAATTCTTTGCTTCTCTTTTCGGTACATTAAATCATTAATAAAGACAAGGGAAATTAACAAGAATTATAGTTGAGTGTTTTCGACACCGGAGCATGGACCATGAGTTGGTTTCATAAACGGCATGGAGCGACCATGCATGATTCACTACATATTAACAAATAAGTAGCTCAATTATCCCAATATATAGTTGATGCAGATGCAGATTTTGTTATGTGCTTGGTCACTATGGGATTGTTTGGCATCGTTGTTTTTCCTGCACATCAGAAAAAATATTCTATAAAATGGACATTTGTTTGGAATCGTTTTTTCATAAAAAATGGTGTTTCAAGTCATGGCTCAGAAATTAGGAAGCCATGGCTTGGAGCAATGCCAACTTTAGCGTTTCCTGAAGCTGTAGCTTGTTGTTGTCAACAGGGCAATGATGTGGCATTGGATAATGGGTACCAGTGCTGAAAACATTTCCTGAAGTAATAGTACCAAATAAAAAAAGTTACTGTTACTCTAGGAAATGTCCTACCTGACAGCAACGATTCCAGACAAAAATAAAGGTGAAAAAACGGTGCTCCAAACCATAATACATCGTTGGAACATATCAAGCCAACTTTAACATTTAGATAAATCGGTAACCTCATTTTGGGCAGTTCTCACTCTACTCTAGTGGTACATAACACCCTTTTCCTATGGCATCTTTTACTTTGCTCTTCTCTTGATAATAACCATCTCCATATGATTTAAACTTGAGACTTGGTGGTAGGTTTTGATACGCTTTATTATGTCTTTGATCAATATGCCAAAAGACTTAAAAAACTTTAGACTTGGATTAGTTGAGTTTGCTAAATCCAAATTAACCCAAGGAAATCTAGAAGCGAGGTTGGTTTAAACTTCCTACGTCTTTTTATTTTCTTGATAAGGCCTTATTTGGCACAAATTCTGGAAATTCTCACACAATGTGCATTGATCAACAAATTAAATAAAGGGCAATTTCCCGGCCCATTTAGCGATATACATGAATCAAATGCTTAAAGATTTCGATCAAAAAAGAAAAAAAAAAAAAATAGAGAAATGGTTAAGCTCCATACCTATGACGTCTGAGATTGACGAAATAGAGTTTGAAATTAAATTCGGGTCTGCAAATAAACGAAACATAGTTTGAAGTGAGATTCAATGTATGGAAAAGGACAAAACATGGTTTAAAGTGAGATTTGGGTCTCAAATATACCAAAGATTACCTGAAAGATTGACAGTGCCGGAAAAAAGTCCAACAGTAAAGAGATATTGCAGTAGAACCAACAAAAGTGGAAGAAATATTAATATATTCAAAAGTAGAAAAAGTTAGAATAATTTTTTCATTTAAAAAATTAAAAATAAAGTAGTTAAAATTTACAATCTTATTAATCCAAATATATTTAAATATATTTATTCATATTTTTAAAAATACTAATATACATAGATACATATATAAATACATGTGTACATACATATATAAGCAGGGATCCCTATAGTGCAGGGATCAGGGGCCTATGGGGTGGGGAGTACTCATTCCATCCCAACCAACGGGGATGAACATTTTCCCATCCCCGTTCATGCGGGGGAAAATCATCCCCATCCCTACCCCATTCGGGGAGGGTCCTTGTAGGGATCGGGAAAATAAGGAAAATGGCCATCTCTAGATGCGAGAATTCTCACTCTCATAAGTCATTTTTTTCGCTCCATGGAATCACACCTCTTAAGGAGATTTTTCATCCCATTTTAAATGAGAAACGAAGATTTGTGTGAGCCAAACATGATTCTTGATGGTGCGCAATCCGGTGCTCCTTGTTGGCAGACAGCTCAGATGCCAAACTGATGAGGTCGCTTGGACAAGCTGCAAAAAGAAAAGTAAGTGTGTCCAGGTTGCTTTACCCAGGGTGGCACTCCAATGCTTAAGTTACCGAGGTGTATTTGGAGAGTTAGAAAGCGAGAGAATTAGTGAGTTTGAGAGCTAAATCGTGCATACCTTCTCTAATCACTGCGATGCCTTTATATAGGCGCAGGTTGTCATGGCTTTACGCTGCACACCCGATATCTCTAGGGAGATGTGACTTACCGTCTCACCGTGCTCAAAGGCGGTTTTTGTGTAAAGCGATAGAGCTCACCTAGTTGCCTCGGAAGCGGGTGGGGTGGGGCGGGATTCAGCTTCGTTGATGGGGTGATGTGATCCTAGAGGATTTGGAGACAATAACCCACTCATGATGGGGGTCGGCCACCACGTCCTGTAGGTCACCAACTGTGCTTCGGCCAGGTTGATGGAGAGAGGTCGCCCCTCATGCCGAGGTCCCTAGCTCAATCCTACATTGGCCGAGCTGGTCCTGAGATGGCCGAGCTGGTCCTACCATGGCTGACCTAGTCTTGTGATGGCTGACCTAGTTCTATAATGGCCAACCTAGTCCTACGATAGGCAACTTGGTCCTGCGAATGGACGACCTAGTCCTAAGATGGTTGACTTGGTCCTGCGATCGGTGATCTAGTCTTGTGATGGACGATTTGGTCCTGTGATGTGTGACCTGGTCCTGAGATTGTTGACTTGGTCTAGGGCAGAGGTGTTAATCAACGGTTCAAGGCCGCCACATGACACAATGTCACTAAAGGGCCAAACTTCTCCTCATCAATTATCATTCTCAAAATCAAAAGAATCACCAAACAATTATTTGGAGTGATGCCAAAGATGGCCTTAAAATTTTAATTTATAGATGAAAATCAAAACCACCATTTTATCAATATTTTAACTATTATTCCTCTTCCAAATAACAAAGAAAATATTTTCATTATAGAATACAGGTACGTACAATTGGTACAAAACCAGTCACATTTACATGGCAGCTATTTTGGGTTGAACTGGTTGCCCGGGCCGAGAATTGCCATACATATTTGTACTTTGTAGGTACTAGGGTTCCAGATGTGAAATGGAGTAATGGGGTGTTTATCAATGAGAATTCAATTGTTTTAGAAAACAAAACCATTTGGGCCAACACTCCATAAGATGGTGGGTCTGATGATGCTGCTTCTAAGCATAAATCCTGATTAAGCCAAAAATTATCATATAGGACCAAAATGCCAGCCATAGGGGTCCAATTCTTCTGAGACCCTAGGAATAGTCATGTGGTTCAATTTTGTGGTTGCTAGCTACTTTAGTGTCCCCTAACCCTAATGATGCTGTATTGAAAATTTGGGAACACAACTTTATACTTTATGGACGGGTCACCCGCCCCATCCCCATCCCTTCATGGCTCAACACTTTTTTTTAGCCCATGTCTCATTCAATTTAAGAGGGTAGGGATCCCAACTCCCATTCACAACTCTCAATACCACCACCACCCCTCCCCTCTTAAATAAAAATGGCAGAAAAGATTAACGTTTAGCCACGTCATCATCAATTATTGTGACTTGACAAAAAGCTCAGATGTATTATTAGAATTATATTAGGGTCATCACTGCCATAGATCTTGCTTAATTTTGATCTGATGCAATTGAAACTACCACCATGAGAATCTCACGTGTCAATTATCACCACCCACCTTTTGCATCATTGAACACTTTATTAATAATCACGCACGTTTAATTTGGATATGAATTGAATAAATATGGTTTGATATTCACCTTTTCTTCTTGTATAGAAAATGCTCTTTTAATTTAAATGTTTTACACAAGTTGTTAATAAGTGCTTGATGAACAGAAACGGAGGCATACGTTTTGGTGTAGCATTTTATTTATTTATTTGAATTCACTAATGCAAATTTCCTAAGCATGTACCATTCTTTTGCCTATCAGTGAGGTAGCCAAAAAAAAATTCATTAAACAAATTAACCTCATTCTTTCATACACACATGTAAATCAATACATCCAGTGGTGGAGTCTGGAATTTTCTTTTGGAGGGTTGAGTTATATAATTTTTTTTTTTTGTTTATGATAATCAAAAAGTTATATCAAGTCAATTACAATATAGAGATTCCGAACATAAACAACACAAATATTGTTAGAGAAAAAGTTAGAAATGCATAAATGATACGATGGGTGAAAAGACTGCCATCAAGTAATATTGGTTTTAACAAAATGTTTGGAGGGGCCAGAGACCCCTCCCCCACTCCACCCCTGAATATATCTGAATTCAACTTAAAAAGAATATGGGAATCCAAATTCAATTCAATTTCCAATTAATTTGTGAAATATGTATTTGAGTTCCATTCATTTATATACCTTTGATATCTGATCCAAATCTTTAGTTTCCATGTTTATACATCATGTAAACTCAAAATCTTATTTAACCCTGTGTGCATTTGGTTGCGATGCAGTTTTATTTGCACTAGTACAAATGTATGATAGTGCAAATGGATGGAATCCAAATTGTGGTTTAATTTTGTTTTTGGTTTTACTTTATTCTGCTTCAGTTTTTATTTTAGGGAGAATGACAGTTCAGCCTAGGGCTAGAATTTGTAAGTCCAAAGTACTGTTGGGGTAAGTGCCAGTTTGGAATTGATGCCAATTCATGGGTGGGCATTGATGCATAGAGTGTGGGTTGTTGACATTTTGAATATTTATAACTTTGCAGTGGAAATCAGAAATCTGCATTGGGCATGTTCATACTTTTCCCTTTATTTTACTTCATTTATGAAGCAATCAAACAAAATAAGTTAAAATTTGAAACAAAAATAAATCAGAATTTGAAGTCAAATCATTTGCACTACCATAATTTTTCATCAGTGTTATTGAAGAGATCGACTTCTATCAAGGCAAATGTATGCCCACACCATCCTAACAGCTTTTTGCAACCTTGCATTGGGAATATCTCCCCATGAAATAAAACATACAAGTAAGGAGATACTCTCAATGCAAGACATTAAAAGTTGCTTCAATGGGCTTTGCCCTGACTGAAGCCAAACTCGTTATTGAATTTTCAAATCCAAATTAAATTCAATTATTAATTAAATAGATATTGAAACATTATGGCTTAAATAGATTTTGATGTTGTGCGATTTGACTAATCCCTGTTGGAGGATGATCTGGCTTCTAGTCGGATGGCGAGCTAAGTGAATCTGCAAGACAGGATCAGAGAACCCGGGGTAGCTAACCCGGCGAGGTCATTCCAATGCTTAAGTCAGTACTCTCATAGTAGACTGCGAGCTAAAAATCATAAAGTATGAGAACTAGAATATGCTTACTTGCCCCCTATGCCATTGGGGTTGGTGCCATTATATAGGCATTGCTTGGCGTGGGCTTCACGCACCGCATCCGAGATTTCTGTGAGGTCGTCTAAGTGGTTCGAGATTCCCGAAGGCAACCGCCTTGCACGTTGACCACCCTCCAGAATGTTCAATACGTGGGCCAACTTCCAAGGATCGTGGGAGTGTTGAGATATGCATGTCGAATTTGTCGGTGAGCACGTCTCGCAAGTCGCCAGGTCGACACTTGTGCCAGGTCGCTAAGTCAGCACTTGTGCCAGGTCACCAGGTTGGCGCCTATGCCAGGTTGCCAGTTCGGCGCCTGTGCCAGGTCGCCAGTTTGGGACACCATCATCTTGGCTAAGTTGATGCCTAAGTGGTTCCGAGTGTCACCCAGTTGTTCCGAGATGTCATGTGTCACAATGTCATTGGAGGGCCAAATCCGCCCTCATCAATTGCCCCCCACTCTCGAGCTGAAAGTAACTCGGCGAAAGGAGTAGATTGCTCCTTTTGGCCTAGAATGACTAATTTGATGAGCTCGTAAGCGTCGATCCAATTTGCTTCTCAAGTTGGAAAAGTCCAAGTGTTTGCAGCCTTGTACAGGACCTTGCCATCTTTATTTTCGGGGCCCGAGAGCGAATTCATCTACTCAAGGAGAGGTGGAGCAAGTACCCCGAGGACATCTACCTTATTAGGGATGTAACCATCAAGAGGTTTTGCGATCCGGCTAAGTACCTCAAGAGTGAAGCTCATCATGCCGTCCTTAAGAGGGGGTTCTGTGTGACTGCTCTATCAGGTCACTCCACCTAGGTAGACTTCGACGCAACGCCCTTCGAGCTGGTCCCAACCAGTGAGTTTGATGCGGAGCCTGCAACCGAGGTGGAGGTCGGTTGTGAAGAAATCAAGTTTGCATCCATCATGGTGCTGAGAGCGAAGTAGTCTTTCTTTTGTTTTCTCGTGTTGAATGCGAACTGCTTTATATTTCGTCCACGCAAAAGAGGCGACTAGGTTTCACATGGTGCCGAGGTCTTTTGTCAGCTCGGTACCTTAGCCCTTAGGCTCTGGGAGCAACTCGCAGTCCACTCTCCTTACCCTTGATTTTGCCTATGCCGAAGAGGCGATTGGGTCTTATGTGGTGCCGAGGTCTTTTATCAATTCGGCACTTTAGAGTTATGGTTGCGCTGCATCAGCCCCGTTAGTGACGCCGGCCACCCACTCCTACAAAAAGCTACTGGGAGCTCGACCTACGGGGGCAACACTATTGACTTTAGGTCACCAGCTCGCACGAGAGCCCTTGAAGGCTCGACCGGCAAGGGCGTCCATGCAATCCGTTGGCTGCCAACTCCCACGGAAGCCAAGAAGAGCTCATCTTGTAGAGGGCACCTCGTGAAGAGGACTGATGAGGCTTTATCCGAGTTGAAATAAAGTCGACAGAGCTGCTTAGTCTATTGGCCATCAACTTCCTGCTTAGTCTTTGAGTTCATAAAAAATGGAAATTAGAAAGTGAGAGGATGATGAGAACTTTGCTTTTTGTAAGAAGAAGACTTAGCGTTCTGGAAGAAGAAGACTTAGCCTTTCAGAAGATGAGAACTTTGCTTTTTGTAGCGTTTCCCACAGATGGCACCAATTGATGTTGCGCGATCTGACTACTCCCTGTTAGAGGATGATCTAGCTTCCAGTTGGATGGCAAGCTAAGTGAATCTGCAAGACAGATCAGAGAACCTGGGGTGGCTAACCCGACGAGGTCACTCCGATGCTTAAGTCAGTACTCTCATTGTAGACTGCGAGCTAAAAATCATAAAATATGAGAGCTAGAATATGCTTACTTGCCCCCCTATGCCATTGGGGTTGGTTCCTTTATATAGGCATTGTTTGGCGTGGGCTTCACACACCGCATCCGAGATTTTCGCGAGCTCGTCTAAGTGGTCCGATATTCCCGAAGGCAACCGCCATGCACGTTGACCACCCTCCGAAACGTTTGGTACGTGGGCCAACTTCCAAGGATCGTGGAAGTGTTGGGATATGCATGCCGAATTTGTCGGCAAGCACATCTCGCAGGTCACCACTTGGACCTCAATCAGGCCGACACGCCCTCGAGGGAGGTCGCTCCTTGCGTCGAGGTCACTTCGGCTAGTGATGAGGTGTTGCAGGTCAGCCCTGGACGAGGTGCTTCTATCTGACCTGAATTGTGGTCGAGGTTGCCAGGTCAGCGCCTGTGCCAGGTCGCCAGTTCGACGTCTGTGCCAGGTCGCCAGTTCGGAACACCATCATCTTGACTAAGTTGTTGCCTAAGTGGTTCTGGGTGTCACCCAATTATTCCGAAATACCACGTGTGACAATGTAATTAGAGGGCCAAATCCGCCCTCATCAAATTTAATTTCAATCAAATGTAATTCATTTACTTATTAGAGAGAAAGTAATGGATTTGGTACTATACTGCCGTTGCTATTTCCACTTGATATGTTTTGGCTGAAAAAAAAATACAATACAACTATTATTTGAGGGTGTTTATGGTTGAAACAAGACATACCTTAAAAATTCAGGTGGGGAAATTTTCAGAAGTGTCAAATGGACGTTTTTTACTTTAGGTGGGTGAAATGCAATAATAATTTTAGCGGAATTGACTCTTATGTGATGTAACAATACATCGTTCCATTTGTATTAATCAATTCAAAACGTTTCAAGTAAAAATAATACAATCACCTTATTATTGATTTTTTTCTTTTTAATTTTCGTTTAATGGTAATTGTGGTAGTTGTTGGTAAATAGACCTGTTCATGGGCTGGGACGGGCTCGAGCCGGGCTTTTAGTCCCCATTAATGAAAATATGCTAAGCCCAAGCCCGAGCCCCACCCAACCTACGAGCCTATAACTTGGGCCCGAGCCCGGGCCTGATAAAAAGCCCGAGCCCGAGCCCGAAGCCCAACCTAATAAATTTCGCAGAGAGAGAGAGAGAGAGAGAGAGAGAGAGAGAGAAAACTCACCGTCGCACTTTAACAGAGATCCTTCATCAGTTCGCAACTTCGCATCTAAGAGA